>NW_015162494.1:373558-379035 GCF_001447785.1 Gekko japonicus
TATATACATATATATATATATACACACACACACACACAATCAGTACAATTTTAGCTTCCTATAGTTTACTTAACATAAAATACACAGAATTCAAGTTACCATATACTATTGGATACTACTTATCTAAAGGTTTCCCTTGCTCGAAAGCCAGTCAAATCCAACTGTAAGGGGCAGTGCTCATCTCCGTTTCCAAGCCAAAGAGCCAGCACTGTCCGAAGACTTCTCCGTGGTCATGTGGCTGGCATGACTAAATGCTAAGGTGCACAGAACGCTGTTATCTTCCCACTGAAGTGGTACCTATTTACCTACTTGCAATTTCTTGTTTTTGAACTGCTAAGTTGGCAGGAGCTGGGGCCAGAGATTGAAGCTCACTCCATCATGCGGCACTAGAGTCTCAAACTGCTGAGCTGCAGACCTTCTGGTCTGCAGCTCAGCTTCTTAACCTCTTCACATTCGCCATGTGAACGGGGTCTCTGTTATGTAAACAATTGATAACATTCCTGACTTACATTAGCACTGTCTTGTCTTTAATATGACTATATGTCTTTAATATGAATATAACAGTTGTTGATATATGCTTTTTAGAAGTGGCATTCTTGTAAAACTTGGCTTGGAAAATATTTTTAGAGAATCTCTTGTTTTAATATGTCTTTGAAAAAAATGAATGACACTGATAGACCACAAAAGGTGCCAGAGGCTTGACTCCCAGATACACTAGAATTTATGGACACTGAATGCATACAGATTTCCTTGAAGGATTTGTGGAGTATGATTCAAAACACAGTTGTTAGGGTTGTAAAAATGGCAATTGAAGAAGCTCTTTACTTTGCACAAATTGAAATGCAAATATTGATGCAACAGTTTACAACCAAGAGGGAGACAGACCAGACACCATGGAAAGAGGAGGGGAAAAAAAGACATGATTGTGCAGAAGCTATAGAGGAAACCTACAATCAAACCGACAGGATTTACAGACAGGAGTCCACAGCAACGAAGAGAAACAAAATTTCTGCAAAAGCGCATCAGAGATTTTGTAAAGGAATCATTGCTGATGAAACTTCTAAAACAACGAGTCACTTATCGTCTTAGAGAGCAAAGAAATCAACTCATGAAACTACAAACCATTTTCAAGATAGAGTACTGATGGTTACTTCCAGAAGATAACTTCTACACTTATAAAGGAAAAAGACAAGGAATCAAGATGCTAAAACCTAAGAGGCGAAATCAGAAAATTAAAAAGATGAAACCCAGAAAAAGCATGAAAATTTTCTGAGGGAATTCCTGAGATTTTTGATGGAGGAAGATCCTACCATACCTGTTATATATTTTATGTATCAAATCAAAGAAATTAATAAAATGCTTAGACAAAGTTCACATTAGTAGAAAATAAGAAACTGTGTGTTCATATATTTGCAAAGTCTATGTGATAGCACAAGGTGGAAAAATGATTTGGAATCAGATAATGTATAAGGTACTATAATAGAGGAAAAGAAGTGTTGTATCCCAATTTTATGTTTGTTTTTTTAAAAATAAAAAATTCTTTACAAAAAAAAGAACTGTTCTCTCAAGGGCAGTTCTCGAGAGAGCTCTCTCAGCCCCACCTACCTCACATGGTGTCTGTTGTGGGGAGTGGAAGGGAAAGAGATTCTGAGACTCCTTCGGGTAGTGAAGGGCGGGGTATAAATCCAATCTCTTCTCTTCTTCTTCTCTTCTTTCTATGCACATCAAGAAGTGGAATTGAGTATCAGGGTTCTACATATCCCCATTGCATGTAGAATACAGCATGTGATTGTGTATCAATGAATATACCCCTACATGCACTCTGCCTGTGCAATCCATCCATGCATTTTTGGTGACAAAACTATTGAACTTATATTAAGTATGCACCAACCATAAGCAATGGAATGTCTTGTGCAAGCCAGTAACTCATTTCTGTATTACACCATGTGGAAAGACTTCACAGGGGGTGGGTCGGGGGCAGGACTGCCTGAATTGGCTCAAAATTAAAATAGGATTCAAAAAGTTCTAGCTATATAATTACTTAATCCAGAGGTGCTGAGCTCATTTGTTATGATGGCCGGATCTGACACAAATGTCACTTTGTTGGGCTGGGCCATGTGTGGCATGAAAAGTAATACCAGGTATGGGAGATATAAACTTTATAAAGGACATAGGCAAACCCAATTGACAATATCATTTTTTTACTCAAAATACAAACATTCTCAAAACATTAGCACTCCTCCAGTATTTCCTTAAACTATCTCCCTGATAGCCACCCTCCTACTTCCACCACCAATTACTCATTACCACTGGGACAGTCTACAGGGACATAACGCATAGCCTGTGTCTTCTGGCAATAAAGGTGATGACAAATTGATTGTGGGCCTGAAAAAAGCCCTGGATTCCTCCAGCCCAAGGGCCATATGTTTGACACCCCTGTCTTAATCCTTCCATTCACTGCACTTAGCCTCTATGTCTCCTTTTAAACGAAAGTATGGAGCATGAAGTTTCACAACTTGAGTCATTCTGGCTCTAAGAATGCTGGGATTGAGTCTCAGAGCGCTCAAAACCTTTGATGATGCAAGAGAACGTGCTTAAGCTCAAAATGACTGTTAAGTGACCCCCAGTTAATACACTCGGGATCCTGGGGATTGTCTTCACTTAAAACATTTTTCTCTTCTAGAATATAATTGCGTTGGTTTCTAGGGGCCACAGTTGTTTTTACAGCAAAACAAAGACAGCTGGTAGTCATTCCAAGGGGTCCCAATTCATTTAGTCAATGTCTCTTTTCTGGAAAATGTCATTTTCTCTGCACTTAGAAAGACTGTTGTTGGGAAGGGATGTGCAAAGTATGAAGAAGAAATAGAAGGATTATGTATAGTAAATGTTAGAAACAGTGTGCAAGTTTATTTATTTACTTCATTTATACCCAATAGGGATCCAATGTGGCATACATCATTCTCTCAACTCTCACTTTTGTCCTCACAACAAGCTTGTGAGGTAGGTCAGGGTGAGAGTGTATGACTGCTTCATGGTTACCCAGAAAGCTTCTGTGACAGAGTGGGGATTCAAACCCAAGTCTCCCAAATTCTACTTTGAGAAGTTCAACTGAACAGAAGACAAGGGATTCAAAATGTGTTGGTCCTTTCAGTTGGGCAAAAAGATAGGACTGGAGACCAGGAGGACTTGTGGAATTATTAGACGGTTCAGGCTGCAAAGCAGATTTCAAGATGGGCCAGGTGACGGAGAAGGTGGGACGGCGAATCTTTAGCTAGTTTTCTTTTAAACACTATTTTGCTGCACTAAACTACAGAATTTGGGATTTTCCAATTGTCTCTTCTCCCCCACTTTTTTTGTTTTTAACATCCAGGCTGATGAACAATCCTGGGAAATTTGGAATTTGAAATCCTGGTGAATTTGAAACCCACAAGGACTTGCAGGGGGGCATCTCATTTAACCCTCTTCCACTTTTTCCTCTTTCCTTTCCCTGAAAATCTCCACAGCCTCTCCCCTTTTCCTGTTTCCTTCTCTCCTTCCCATCCACCACCAGCTAACCTACCTATAACTCTGCCCCCTGTCTAGGGGGGAAACGATATGGAGGGGACATCAGGAAAACCCCAGAAGTGTTGTGTCTTTCTAGAAATCTCCAGAAACCCTATGGTAGAATGTTACTTTTGAGTTTTCCCTGTAAGTGACGCCATGACATTGTTGTTGGCATTTACATTTTTTTCTTCTCCTGGCTCCTGGAGTCCTGGCAGGGAATGCCTGCTGTGGGTGGGCCTATAGCAACCTTCACTTTCCCCTGTATCCCACTACATACACTATTTCGTCTTTCTGACAACCCCAATATTCTCACTTTTCTTTGCTTCATTCTTTCCCACTAAACCAATCTACCTACCTACCTACTTACCTTTTATCTGCCCCCCATCTTTGGCTATATTAATATTTATTTCATTTATAAACTATGACTGTACACAATGGGCACCTAAAGCAGCTTACTTCATTTTCTTCTCCTCCATTTCATCCTCATAACAACCCTATGAGGTAAGTTAGGCCCAAAGTCACCCATGAGCTTCCATGATAGTGTGGGATCTGAACTGGAGTCTCCTAGATTCTATTCTGAAACTCTAACCATTATACCACACTGGCTTTTGTGCGTTGGTTGATGTAGCAAGCAGCTGGGCCTGGGTAAGTTATGCAATTAATGTGGTGGCAAATCACCTGGTGATTGCTGCCAGGCCTGGACTCAATAAGACTTCCCTTAATGGCCCTGAAAAGTCCCCCCTCCTTTACTGAAACATGATCGTTCTATTTAAGTATTTAAAGGGCTGTTACTTAGAGGAGGGCAGGGAGCTATTCCTGTTGGCAGCAGAGGACAGGACTCACAGTAATGTGTTTAAATTAAGAGTGGGAAGGTACCGGCTGGATATTAGGAAAAACTTTTTTACAGTAAGAGTTGTGCAACAGTGGAATCAGCTGCCTAGGGAGGTGGTAAGCTCCCTCACTGGCAGTCTTTAGACAGCAGCTGGACAAACACTTGTCAGGGATGCTCTAGGCTGATCCTGCTTTGAGCAGGGGGTTCAACTAGATGGCCTGTATGGCACCTTCTAACTCTGTGATTCTATGATTCTAAACCAAGGCTTGAAGGCTGGCAATACTATTGTGGTTGCCTAAGCAATGGCCACTGAGGGCATTGGTTTCTCAAAGCTACAGGTGCTGCTTCTATTATTTGGGGTGTTTAGCCCCATTTTTTGTTTTTAAGATTTTAGATTTTTCTGCAAATCTGGGACTTTTCAGATTTGTAGAAAGGTGTGTTCACTGCTCCATTCTCCAGATATAAGTATCCACAGATTTTGAGAATTAGCTGTATTGATGAGGAATTCTGTGATATTTTAGTTGGCCCTAATAAAAGTATTATACTGCTGCTGGGTATATGTGGGTCCTATGTCACAAACTATAGAATCATAGAATGTTAGAGTTGGAAGGGATCTTGCAGGTCATCTAGTCCAACCCCCTGCACTCTGCAGGAGCATAGCTAAAAGATAGCCCTACATACCTACAACATACCCGAAAGCTAAACATCACAAAAGTCAGGAATTTTTTTTAAATGCTCCAAGGACAAAACAAACATAATGAGAGACATACAAAAGCGAGTACATGGCTATTGAGGGGGGAGGATATCTTCTATTTCAAAGATGGTACTGGTGGAAAGTGCTGTCAAATTACAGCAATTTATGGTGACTCCATAGTGTTTTCAAGGGAAGAGACAAACAGAGGTGGTCTGCCATTGCCTGCCTCTGCATAGTGATTCTGGACTTTCTTGGTAATCTCTCATCCAAATATTAACCAGGCCCTTCTGAGATCTGATGAGATCAGGCTAGTCTGGGCAATTCAGGTTAGATCAGGGGTGTCAAACATGTAGCCCAGGGGCTGGATAAGCCCCCCAGAGGGCTTCTACCAGGCCCGCAGTGGAACTG
>NW_015162494.1:379170-451303 GCF_001447785.1 Gekko japonicus
TAAGACTTGGATTCCAACCCTCTCACCATCCTGGTTGCTGTCTTCTGTACACGCTCGAGCTTGTCAACATCCTTCCTAAAATGTGGTGCCCAAAACTGGACACAGTACTCCAGGTGAGGCCTGACCATAGCAGAATAGAGCGGAACTACCACCTCCCATGATCTGGACACACTGCTTTTGTTAATTCATCCTAAGACTGCATTAGCTTTCTTCACAGCCACATCGCACTTCAGGCTTATGTTTAGCTTGTGATCAACCAGAACACCTAGATCCCTTTCACATGTGCTGCTGTCAAGCCAAGTCCCTCCCATTCTATATCTGTGCCTTTAATTTTTTGTACCTAAGTGTAGGACTTTGCACTTATCTCTACTGAAATTCATTTTATTTGTCTCCACCCACTGTTCCAGCCTATCTAGATCATTTTGAATCCTGACTCTGTCTTCTTCAGAACTAGCAATCCCACCCAGCTTTGTGTCATCTACAAATTTGATAAGCATCCCCCCTATGTCTTCCTCCAGGTAATTTATAAAAACATTGAACAACACTGGGCCTAGGACCGAGCCCTGCGGCACTTCACTTGAGACTTCCCTTCACGTAGACGCAGAGCCATTTACGAGCACTCGTTGGGTACGATTTTTCAACCAACCATGAATCCATCCAATGGTTGCACCATCCAGCCCACATGATCTGGGAAAATGCAGTTTGGTTTGTTGTTTGTGGTGTGTCCAGTTTGAGAACCATGAACCAACATGAACTTTTAGGGGCTAAACAAACTGGTTTGGTTTATGAGGTTCATGACTCTATAGAATGGATCCTGTGTAAGGTAGAGGCACCAAACTTGCAGGGAATCTCCGGCTGTCTCTCCTCTACCTGCCCTCCAAGTTTGGTGAGGATTGGATTTATGAGGTATGAGTTATGCCCCCCCAAGTAGGTGCCCCCAGGAAAGTGCTTTCTGGGGAAATGACTGTCATTCCCCAGAAAGCACTTTCCTGGGAGCACCTTCTTTGGGGAACTGTAATTTGGACCCCATAAATCCAATCCTCACCAAACTTGAAGGGCAGGTAGTGGAGAGTCAGCCGAAGATGCTTGGATCAATCAAAATGTTTACCAAAGCAACATACCTTGGAGGGCATGCAGAGGAGCATCTGGGGAAGGTCCCCTGCAAGTTTGGTGTCTCTAGCTGGCACGGGATCCATTCTATAGACTCCTGGAACTCCTCAACCTGTGCAGGTGATCATTTTGACAGGCACAGTTACAGAAGGTTCAGGAGTGTATAGAAGCATTCTGTGCAAGCTAGAGACATTGAAGTCGCAGGTGACCTCTCCCAGGTGCTCATCTACATGGCCTCCAAGTTATGTTGCTTTGAAATTTTGTAAACATTTTGATTGAGTGGAGAATGTCTGGAAATGCATCAATTCACAAACCTCCACAAACAGTTGGAAAGTTCGTGGAAAGCATGTTCCGGGTGACCTGCCACGAACGTCACTTTGTTTACCATGAACTGGCCAAAATTTGTCACAAACTTTAGTTTGTGAGCCAGTTCATGCCCTTCCCTAGTGACAGATTACAGTACTTCAGACAGTGACTATGTGCTGTAAGATATAGGAACAGATGTCACGAGCATTACACTTGTGATGGTATTTTCCATGGCACCACAACCATTATCAACTTCTGTCATATCATGTCCATAACATCACTGTAGATTAACAACAGAACTCTTCTTATCTGTGTGTGTTTGTGATGGTGACAAAGTTTGCATCGAAATGGTATGCAATATGAATTTCCTCACATTTAGTTGGTTTTATTATGAAGCAAGCTCCTGTGCATGAAATAGTTCCTGTGTTGTAAAATGTATTGTTATGAGCTCATGCATCACTTAGGAGTATGCAGGGCTTTCATTCATCATAGCAAGTAGCCAATGGGGGTAGACGCTGTTGATGTGTGCTCCAAAGCTGATTATTTCAATTCTTGACTTGGTTCAGATGAAATTGTGATTGTTGGAATTGATTCATGTGTTTTGCAAGTGGGAATGTAATTTATAGAACTGTACAATACCCTGAAACCAGCAATCATAGCATCACAAAAGTAAGGATTTTTTTAAAAAATGCTCCAAGGACAAAACAAACATAATGAGAGACATACAAAAGCAAGTACATGGTTATTGAGGGGGGAGAATATCTTCTATTTCAAAGATGGCACTGGTGGATTACCGCGATTTATGGTGGCTCCATAGTGTTTTCAAGGGAAGAGACAAACAGAGGTGCCTCTGCATAGTGATTGTGGACTTTCTTGGTAATCTCTCATCCAAATATTAACCAGGCCCTTCTGAGATCTGATGAAATCAGGCTAATCTGGGCAATTCAGGTTAGATCAGGGGTGTCAAACATGTAGCCCAGGGGCTGGATAAGGCCCCCAGAGGGCTTCTACCAGGCCCGCAGTGGAACTGGCTGGTTTCTGCTTCTGAGCTAGATCAGGCCCCCGGAGAGCTTCCATCAGGCCCACAGTGGAACTGGCTATCTCCTGCTTCCAGTTAAGCTGCTGCTGCATCATAGCTTGCTTCGCCAGACTCTCTTAATCACTCAGCCATTTCATGTTTTAACCTAGACTCAGAACTCTGAGCATGAGATTTCTATGGTGAATATCAATAAATTAAAAGTAGGGTTGCAGCTTACAGAGCTAATGTTTTAAGCCTTTGTGTTTATGTCCTTTATAAAGTTTATATCTCTGCTACCTGGCATTCCATTTTATGACACACATGGCCCGGCCCAACAAGGTCTCATTTATGTCAGATCCAGCCCTCATAACAAATGACCTTGACATGCCTGGATTAGATCATTTCAGTGATCTGGGGTAATCCTCTAGGACCAAACAACTAATTTAAAGATATCCAAACAAAAGTGAAGCAGCCATTTGACAAAATCCTGCATACCATTCAAAGCAATGATCAATCTTGTTGGAAGATTTTTTTAAATGTAAAAACATCTGGCACCCTGGTAATTTAAAAAATCTTGCTCTTTGCATCTGCTTTCCGCTCAGCCATACTATGGTTCTCAAGCATCAGCGGGAGAAAATACATGCTTATAAATATAAAAGCAAACTAATTTAGAACTCGATAGAGTGAGCATTTTGGAGTGTTCATGCCCTGAGCCAAGGAGGAAACTCTATACAGCTATGGGTACCTTTTAAACGATAATTAGACATGTAAATCTCAGAGGCTAAGGCTATAGTTCTGTGCTCACTCACTGGGTAAGAAGCCCCACTGAACTCAAGCAGCATTTACTTCCAAGTAAACGAATACAGAAGTTCTCTAGCATTCAAACACAGAAGTACTCAATCAGCTCTTTAAATTAATACCACAAAGATACAGCACACTCCAGCAATGCTATCTCCCCCCCCCCACTTCCTGCCCTGCAGAAATAGCCTTGCTATTCCACAAACTTTCATAAGGTATATCTCTGGAAGGCTATGCACCCATCCCCTTTTCTATCCCACGCCTCTGTTGATGCTCTGGGTAAATAAAATAATAGAAGAACCATGTCAGTTGCACCTTATTGGAAAAGCGAATTTGACAAGGCTTGACAGGCCTACATTCTGTCCTATGGAAGAGATGAACAATTTATGGGATGGTTGTGCAATGGGGGGGGGGAAAGTCAACCAGGCATGCTTGGCAGGGTTGTGTGGATGCTTATGTGCTGATCACAAGTAAGGTCAGGGAGTCTTGTATCTGAAGAAGGGGGCTCTAGTCCACAAAAGCTTACGCTGGAATGGAAAGTCAGCCCAGAATATGCTACAAAAATCCTGCTTGTTCCCCACCCCTTTTCCTGGCATTGTCATTCAATGCTCATTTTCACCACATGGGGGCACATCTTCAAAAATATTCACAATATGAAAACGATGGGATAGACATAAACCTGTGGTTAATTTTCCATATTTGGGAGTCGGGACCAGAGTGCAAATCCAAGTGCAGACAGACAGGAAACTGAATAAAACATATTGGACAAAAAGGACAAAAAAACCCCAGTGAAAACTGGAGAATGGCAGATCCAGAATTCAAAATAATTTCCTGTCTACTTCGTCTGTTGAAGCAGGGCAGAATTGTTTCTAATAAAGGTTCATCCCCGTTTACAAGCCGAAGAGCCAGTGCTGTCTGAAGACTTCTCTGTGGTCATGTGGCTGGCATGACTAAACGCCGAGGCACACGGAATGCTGTTACCTTCCCACCAAAGCAGTACTTATTTATCTACTTGCAATTTCTTGCTTTCAAACTGCTAGGTTGGCAGGAGCTGGAACTAGAGACAGGAGCTCACTCCATCACGCGGCCCTTAAATGAATATTTCTGATAGGCGGTGTACATTCTGTATTATACCATACTGCTTGGCAGATATTAACTGTATTTATCCATTCACTGAACGCAATTTAAGTTGGTACTAACAAACGCCTTTTACAACGTGACTGAAAGAATATCCTGTGTACACATAATCTGCAGTACCGATTTATACCAGAGGATGGCAGGCTCATGACATTTTAAAAGCAGCAACCTGTCTAAATAATTGTTTATAGGAGCTGCTAGCCAGGGTGGTATTGCAGGAAAAGTATTTGCTGTAGGACTCCTTTTTATCTTTATTAGTTATATTCAAGTTTGCAGAATAATGATTCAAGGATCCGTTTTAATCAAAGTACTCTAAAAAAGTGTAGGTATTTTGATTAAGCCCTGACCTGGATAGCCGAGGCTAGCCTGTCAGAGCTCGGAAACTAAGCAGGCTCAGTTCTGGTCAGTATTTGGAAGGGAGACCACCAAGGAATACCAGGATTGCTACGCAGAGCCAGGCAATGGCAAACCACTCTCGAAGCCTCTTGGCTTGCCAACCCGACAGGGTCACCATAAGTCAGCTGTGACTTGTCAGCAATAAAATAAATTAAGAAATCAAAAACCAAAATGAATCTCCCCACCCCACCCCAATAAGACATACATAATGTGTGCCCCACCAAGCCAAATGCAGCTTACCAATGAGGACGTTTGCCCTGCCACATATTTGCCGACACCGCTGTTTGAGCAGCCCAAAGCAGGTAGCAAAAGCAACGTTTGCCGAGCCTCTGATGGGCTCTCACACGTGGCTGCACAGCTTAAGGCCCCACGTTCAGTGAGTGAGTGCTGTGCTTGTGCTCCATCCCTCCTTTTTAAAAAAAAAATAGAACCTTTGGATGATTTTCTGCAGTCTCTATGGGGATCCTCTAATCAGCACACATTGTCCCTGACAAAGCACATATTCTTTTGCACACAAATCCAGGAAATAAGGAGCTGAGACACGATCGCTTTGAGTTAAATGAGGGCCACTTTATTAAAGATCTGCCGTGGAAAACATAGTTTCAGAGGGTGGCCGTGTCGGTCTGCAGTAGAGCAGCTAGATTCGCGTCCGGTGGCACCGCAGAGACCAGCAGTCCAGAGTTCAGCAATAGAATAAATTAAGAAACCAAAAACCAAAATGAATCTCCCCCCCCCCCAATAAGACATACATAACATGTGCCCTACCAAGCCAAATGCAGCTTACCAATGAGGACGTTTGGCCTGCCACATATTTGCCGACACCGCTGTTTGAGCAGCCCAAAGCAGGTAGCAAAAGCAACGTTTGCCGAGCCTCTGATGGGCTCTCACACGTGGCTGCACAGCTTAAGGCCCCACGTTCAGTGAGTGAGTGCTGTGCTTGTGCTCCATCCCTCCTTTTTTAAAAAAAATAGAACCTTTGGATGATTTTCTGCAGTCTCTATGGGGATCCTCTAATCAGCACACATTGTCCCTGACAAAGCACATATTCTTTTGCACACAAATCCAGAAAATAAGGAGCTGAGACACGATCGCTTTGAGTTAAATGAGGGCCACTTTATTAAAGATCTGCCGTGGAAAACATAGTTTCAGAGGGTGGCCGTGTCGGTCTGCAGTAGAGCAGCTAGATTCGCGTCCGGTGGCACCGCAGAGACCAGCAGTCCAGAGTCAACGTTCCCTTTGTCAGGTTTTTAAAAAAGTAATTCGGGGAAAGAATTCTGTTAACTCAACTCCTGTTTCTTACTGCAGGTGCAAACCAACTTAGGCCAGTGGCCCTGAAATCTCATTTTACTGTGTCCATCTCGTTGCTTCCAGCCTGATTCTAAGCCCAGAAGCATTAGCCACCCACAAAAGTATGCTGTGGAATGCCTGGCCAAGCCACCCTCTCCGTTCCATCCCATCCCTTGCAGGACCTCCCATCCCATCCTAGGGAGGTCCTGCACTACTACTATTTTATACGGTTTTAGGCAGGGCTTTTTTTGTAGAAAAAGCCCAGCAGGAACTCATTAGCATAACAGGCCATACCCAACAGCAGGAACTCAGTAGCATATGTAGCTTAGGGCTCTTTAGCTTGGAGAAACAACGACTGAGGGGTGACATGATCGAGGTTTATAAGATTATGCATGGGAAAGAGCAGGTAGAGAAAGAGGTACTTTTCTCCCTTTCTCACAATACAAGAACTCGTGGGCACTCCATGAAACTGCAGAGCGGTCGGGTTAGAACGGATAAAAGGAAGTACTTCTTCACCCAAAGAGTGATTAACACATGGAATTCACTGCCACAGGAAGTGGTGGCGGCTACAAGCATGGACAGCTTCAAAAGGGAATTAGATAAGCATATGGAGCAGAGGTCCATCAGTGGCTATTAGCCACAAGGTATAGCTAGGGGCTCTGGGGCAAGTGATGCTCTGTCTTCTTGGTGCTTGGGGGGGGGGTCAACAGTGGGAGGGCTTCTAATGTCCTGGCCCCACTGCTGGACCTCCTGATGGCACTGGTATTTCTGGCCACTGTGTGACACAGAGTGTTGGACTGGATGGGCCTTTGATTCCTGCCCCAAAATAGCCCTGGTTTTAGGACTTTAAATTGATTACTTGTGTGTTTTTTATTCTTTTATGTAAGCCGCCCTAAGCCGGCCTCGGCTGGGAAGGCGGGGTATAAATCTGATAATAAAAAAAATAAAAATAAGCTTGGGTACATGAGGAAGTTGGGTCCCAGTATGGTTTTGGACTCAAATCTTGCAGGACCAAACAGTACTGATAAACTGCTCTAAGGAAGCTGCATTCACCCGCAAATAGATGCCTCGGCATGCTCACCACATTCCCAGCCTCATCTGTCCCTGTCTGACCTGCCCTGTTCCTGCCAGCTCTTTAAGGGTGTAAACTGCTCAACCTAAAAGCCATTCCATATTCCTAACCTCGTTGAGCAAAGTAGGACACACACCCCAGAACCCACTACTCTGCAGACATCCACACTGCTAATATTGGTCAAAGGAAAGGAAAAAATTCCTCCCCAGCCTGTCAGGTGACAGATTGGTTGGCCACAGCAACCGACAGGAGAGCAAGGTGGCTGCCAAGTGGCCTGGGAACAGTTATGGGACTGACCTCAAGGAAAGAGCAAGGTTGTTCCTCTACAAGCTATATTCATTTATTTTATTTATTAAATTTATAGTCCGCTTCCTCTCCTCCGAACGGGACTCGGGGTGGCTAACAACGTTTAAAATACACCAATAAAAACAAAGATACAATAAATAATCTTTAAAATATAAATGGTTAGAAATCTATCCCCATTAAAATCTATCCACTACCAAGCAGGGTTGGGTGGTGAAGACACAGCTGAAGCGTGCTGGCCGCCTGATAGATCACAATCACCCAAAGGCTGCCTGAAAAAGAGCAGAACCTAAGGAGGCCCTCCAAGGCACGCACCTCTTTGGCCAGCTGGTTCCACAGCACAGGGGTCACTACCAGTGTTCCCTTTAAGCTGAGTTAGTGTAAGCTAGCTCACAGTTTTTTAGCCTCCGGCTCACACATTTTTGTCTTAGCTCAGGAAGGATGGGCTCCGGAGCAAACTAATTTATGCAGTAGCCAAATTGCTCACTCACAACTTTAATGCCAGGAGCTCACAAAGTAGAATTTTTGTTCACAAGACTCTACAGCTTAGAGGGAGCATTGGTCACTACTATTGAACTTTTGAGGATTATGCTGACATTTTCCATTTCTGTTGTGCTGACATGCAGGGGACTGGGGCAAGATTATCTATCCTGCTTCAGTTCACCATTCAGTTCTGCTCTGGCAGCCTCAAACAACAGATCTCTTTATTGTTTCTACCTGAGAGAGAACACTCCCTAATGGAGCACACTAACACAGACACAGAGTCTACAAGCTCAACACTAAGCACAAGACCTAAGCGAGGCCCCTCCTTTATAGGTCTTGAGAGGAAAACAGAAGCTAGTTCTTGAGGGCTTGCTTAAGGCCACGCACACATGCATAGGTCACAGAAGGGCAATGCCAACATTAAGATGCCTTGGCATCCAGGGCTCCCGAGGGCTCAATTAAATGCATGGTGCCTATTTGAAGAATTATCCCGTTCTGATCAGCAACTGTTGGCTAATGGAGATGAAATGAGGGGGAAACCTCCGTTTGGGGGTACTGGAGAGAGTGAGTTAACTGGAACCTCCACATGTAATCTCCCAACAGTGTGGGGATTATACTACAAAGCAGTTCCCTAGCAAATTGCTTTTGCAGGGTACAGTAATAACTTCTTACAAGAGATGTCATGCTTCTGGCATACAGTAGGCTTCTTCCAGTCTGATGCAGGTGACTCACTTTGGTTCTGCTTAAAGAGGGATAAGGAGGTGGCTTAAGGAATCAAGAGAGAAGAGCCAACTCAAGAGAAGGCGTTTGGGAACAACCCGACGGGAATGGGAAGAACCACATCAACTCTTTAATGTTTGGAAGAGAGTGCTTCCCACATTCTCTGGGTGCCTCCATCTTCTCATCCTTGGCCACCTGCCTCCTCCCTGGGTGCAAGGCATGAACTGAGAGACCAATCCCAAGTTCTTTGTGTAGATCACAGGGCATTTGGGTTGATACAGGGGCGATCTCTCACATTGCCTCAGATGCTTGACACAGGGGTCAGGGTTTTTCACTGTGTAATGACTGCTTCAATGGGAAATGAGAGACTGACTCTTTTCCTTTCCATTTTTTCCTGAGAATGCTGCAAAGAAATTATTGGGATCTCTCAGTTTCTGAAGACTGGCAGGATCCATCCTGGCTTCATATGATGCCCTTTCAGAACCAAACCTCACCTCACAAATGCCTCAGCGCACAGCTCTTACAACTGCCTGTCACTGATTTCCCTCTGGGCAGCTAAATAAGGTATCCTGCATAATACAGTAACCTTAGTCCATCCGGTTCAACCCAGTTCTATATCTGTTTGCTTCGAAGTAAGGTCCTTTCTGTTCAGTGAGCATCACAAGTACATAGGATTGCAGCCTTAGCCAAGGGAGAGCAAACGCCCGTACAAGCTACCGTAGCATTGACTTCATCGTTTAAAATTTCCTTATTTGTTCAGTCATACATATGCATAAATCGTTCCAACTTATTCTAATAACAAGCTGCTGCAATATGAGGTCTTTATCTCAAACAGTCATGAAGAAGTTTCTCTCCATACTGGGTTTACTGGAAGATACCCTTCCTTTATAAACAAGACTTTCGGCTAATTAAATGCAAGGCGTCCATTCGTGTTCTGATGTCTGTTGCACCCTAGATAAGGAAAGAATAATGAAATGTTCCATTCACATTTCCAGTATAATGTGACAAGGATGTCCCTGGAGGACTGAAAGGCACAGTAGAACAGAAAACACCAAGAAGAAGGTGCTGCACTAAAGGTTGAGTCGGGGTCACCTGTCTTCACAAGAGAAGCTCATCCATAATTAGTTGTCGATGGTTTAGCTAGAGATGGTTCTGCCAGAAGCAACATACTAAATGTTTCAAGTTTTCAAGTATTTGCTAGGACTTTTTTTGTTTTTTGGCACATGTCAAAGGCTAAGGGCTGGTTCCGATATGCAGGCTCCACATCTGCTTGTCACTTGATGAGGAGTCACATCTTGTGAGGCAATGAGGCCCTGCAGAGAAAAACGTCACAGACAGAACCTTTGGTCACGTCAACTTGAACACCTTTTCTTTTTGACAGAAGGATTTCAAAATTCAGCCGTCAGTCACCAAGTGATGACCAAAATGAAATCAACTGATATGTATATTTGCATCCTAGGAGACCAATGGTGTTTGACTTGCACTTGGGCATTTATTAAAAACCACCACCACTACCACCAGATGTCCAGTACTTTAATATTATTGCTAATCAGAGTTAAATAATCAGAAAGGGTTAATGTCTGGTTCAAGGGCAGCTCATGGATTTAACCAGGACAGTAGGAGCAGGAGGAAGAGGGGAGGGGAAAGCGTGAGTCAGCCGATATGAGACCAGCTTTGTTTAGCCAGCAGAGTTAAGCCAATATTGCTACTTCAATACATTTGTGTATCAATTGTTGGGCTAGCAGAGTGGCCTAGGGAGGGCTTTCTGGATTCTACATAAATAGCCACAGCAGTGCCATTTTACTTCTCCCATGAATGTTCTTTCTCGTTGACATACAATTTGTTTACACCTTCTTCTGTGGCTTACTTTGCTATTGCAGTTGCTGCCGTGTGCTTCAGCTGGGTCTGGCAGAGTGCCTGTCACAGGCCTCCTAAAGGCCAGAGCTGACTGCTCTGCAACACCACCTGCGTTGGTGGTGGAAAGTGCTATCAAGCCACAGCCAATTTATCATGGCCCCGAAAGGTTTTCAATGCAAGAGACATTCAGAGGTGGTTTGCCATTGCCTGCCCAGTCCTGGACTTCCTTGGTGGTCTTCCGTCCAAATACTAAGCAGGGCCAACCCTGCTTAGTATCAACCAAGTGGCCGTCTTGGGCCTGGTTGCCATGGAGATGTGGGGGGTGCGAACAAGAATGTATACTTTAGTTTCTGGCCTCTGTGCTGTTATCTGTCTGATGTAGCCATGTAACCTTGAGACCTGCACTGTCTTTAGTATTCTCTTTCCCCAGGGAATTTTAGGCCGTTGTTTCAGCGGGCTTGTAGCTTCGGTGCGATTGGCCAAGGGCCACTAATGTCTCATTTGATTGCAGTATAATTGCTTGCTTTGCGCGCTTGACCCCAGTTCTAACAAAGAACGTTATGAGCCTGGCCCTATCACTGTCTCAATAAACTTTAATTCTTCCTAATGACTGTTATTGGGAACTGATTTCTCCAGGGGCTCTGACACTTAGCTTCTGAGATCTGATGTGACTGAGCTAGCCTCAGCCATGGGAACAAAATGCCTCCCTGGGTCTTCTCTTTAAAGGCCTCAGCTTTCTTGGGTCCCCAAAGGTAGCCCACTGTGCTCTCTCTGCCATGCTACCTTGACGTGCCCCTTCATGAAGTACTGAACACCCACCTCTGCCCATTTTCCTCTCTTGACTGCTTTCTGCATTTGTCCAGTGCCTTCCTGTGTCTGCTGTGCAAATTAGAATTTTTAATTGCCTATAAGATGAGAACTCTTTCTCCTCTCTGCCCAACATTCATCAGGCAGGATCCCATGGGGGAGAGATACCATTCCTGAGAATATAAACTCAAATCATTTGGGGGGGGGAGAGTTAAATGAGGGGATGTTTTCTGCCTTTAATAGCCTATAGAATAGAAATTCTGCCTGAAATTTGGCAGACAGAATCCCACAGGGCAGGACCACAATCTCTGTCTAAGTTGGGTAGAAAACCACCAAGCAAACTACAAATAGAAATGTGTTTCCTATTAAAACAAATTAAAACAAATACTGAAAAGGAACTTCTGTGATACTGAAAATAAAATAATTTTTCTTAGAGAAGGAATCACACGGAAGACAAAAATGTTATTTCTTAGTATGCACTCCTACAGCAAACAAATTGTTCCTGACCAGATTCTGTGTGCCTTCTGATGTGTGGATGAAATTCCTTCTCCTCATCCAATGGGGAGAAAAAAAACAGAACAGAAATCCTCGAGCATCCTGTTCTCTTGTTTTCAGGAAATCACAAAGTCCTTTCACATGGAGGAGCAGCTTTGTGCAGTGGCAGGGGGTGACTGCTAGGAAGCACCGACCTGCTTTCGATAACTGGTCCAGTGGTCCATATAGGACGCCTGCGTCATTCACAGGCTTCATAGCTCTGTGCTCATCAGCTGTGCGTGTGTATCAGCTGCCAACGCTAGCAGACAGCTGTTGCTGAGAAAAATTTATTTTGCTCATACAGCATGGCATCTGTGAGCTACAAAGGCATAGCCATAACTAAGCAGAAGTGCCAAGCCAAGTGGGAAAGTCTTATGCAGCAGGGAACATTTATTCATTTATTTAGGAAATTTTATGCGGCCACTCCAGGGAACCTGCTCAAGGGGACTTACAAAGTAAAACATAATAAAAAACATACCATAAAAGTTGCTAACAATTAAGCTAAAAGTTGCTAACAATCCAGATTTGAAAACCTAGCATGGATGGATGATGTTGTGAGAATGCTGATCATATTGTCCCCCGAGGACCAATAGGGGAGATTTTTAAAAAGCACAGCATAGTTGTACCTCCTGGACCCAGGGATACCTCCTGTGGCCAAGGGAAAAGGCAGGATACAACAGATGCAGAATGAGTTTCCTTCCCTCTTTCCTGCTGGTGGTGGAATGGATCTTTTGGCCAGTCTTTGGTGGCTATGAAATCTGCTTCTGAAACTCAAGAGCAATGTAAAGGGATTAGTTCTTTTGGAGAACTATTGATTAGAAGGACAGAATGCTGGAGGTGAAACTGAATATTCTTATTGGGCAACCACTTGCTCTTAGACTTTTTGAATTAATGTACTCATAGGCATCTATGAGATGCATTTTAGATTTCCATTAATCATCTCTTCTTTTTGCTGTATTGGTTTGAGTCTCCATAGCTCCACTGTAATTTTTGTGTCAGAATGGGTACTGTTCCTCAATAAACCACTTACTTTGTTTCAGTTAAACTACCGAGTGTGCTCCTGAAGTGTAGTGGGTTAAACGCATGAAGAAACCACGGAGACTGATGTAGTGCTCAGCATGGTTTACTGGTACACAACAAGACAAAAAACAAACGGCCAGCTGGCCAACTATATACACACCTGGGGACACACCCCTAGGTCCCATTGGTGGGTTTAAATCTCCTGCCACGGTCCCATTGGTCCCCCAGTGGAGAGACCAGGAGCCTAGTCCCCATTGTTCCTCCAGAGGCAAGCTCTAGAGTGTTTGCTGGCCCCTGGTGGCGGTCAGCGGACACAACAGCTCCTTACTAGTTCAGAGTGCCTCACTTGAAGGATCTTAGGACCCAGATTGACAGTGCCCAAATCATTGGGTGTCCATCTCTTCTGGTCAAGTGGGGATTACATGGAAGAGGAGGAGCAGGAAGAGGAGGAGGAGGACTTACAGTAGCACTGGCTGCCTATTGAATACCGGATCCATTTCAAGGTGTTGGTGCTTACCATTAAAGCCCTATATGGCGAGGGCCCCAAATATCTTTGAGACCGCCTCTCCTCATATGAGCCCCATAGAAAATTGCATTCTATGCACCAACACCTCCTGGTAGTCTCTGGCCCTAGGGATGTCCAGCTTGCCTCAACCTGCGTGGTGGAACGAGCTACCTTATGAGAACAGGGCCCTGCAGGACCTGTTACAGTTCCATGGGGCCTGCAAGATGGAACTCTTCTGCCAGGCCTCTAGTTGAGGCAGCGGGCATCCATTTGATTTGGCCTCCCCTCCAGTGACCGCAGTTCCTAGAAGCTGGATGGGACCACAATATTATCCACTGAGGCACGTTATTGTTTTAGTCTGTGGTGATCTTATTGATTTTAAATGAATTGTTATAATGAGTTTTATCTGTAAATCTAAATTAACTGCAGATCTTAATCGTAAATTATGAATTGTTTTAATTGCAAATCTGCATTATTGTATACCTATATGTTGGTATCTACCCGGGGCCTACAATGTGGGGAGGGCGGGATATAAGTGTGTGTAACAAAATAAAATTAAAATTAAAAAATTACTTTTTGCCATTCCCATTCCCATTCCGATGAATAAAGTTTGAGTCCAGTGGCACCTTTAAGTCCAACAAAGTTTAAAACTTTATTGGTCTTAAAGGTGCCACTAGATGCAAACTTTGTTCTACTGCTTCAGACCAACATGGCTACCCACCTGAATCCATCCTGAGGAATGTCTTTGCCAGCTCTACCTTGAGAACCAGTGAGGTGTAATGGCTGGCTAGAGTGTCAAATTAAGATTAGAGTAATCCAGGATCAAATCCTCACTGTGTTGCAAAGTTCCAGTAAATTTTTCTTAGTCTAAAGTTCATCACAGGATTGTTGTTAGGCTAAGAGAAGGGAAACCCATGTTGTAAGGGTAGAGTTAGCTACTTAGAGACCTTTCCTTGTGTTTTAAGGGAAGCTGGGTGGAAAGGCAGCATAAAAATGCTTTAAATAAAAATAAAAAATAAAAATTTACAGTGTTTAGCAACTGGTGATTTTAATAATTTGATTTATTATAATAGTTATACCTTGTCTTTCCTCTTGGCTCATGGGGACTCAAGATTACATGACTCCAGCTGATTCTAAAGCAAGGCTCAGTGACTGCTATATAAAATGTCTTGGTTGCTCTTCACCATTCCTCATTCTGGTAGGCTTTTCCTGTAGACATAGAAATAGCATTTATTTATTATTATTTATTATATTTGATTTCTAGCCCACTCTCCCCTGACCAGCAAGGCTCAGGGCGAGTTACAACAGTGCAAATAAAACAGTACATACAATAGTTACAAATATAGATATAACAATCACTAAAACCCAATTTAACATAAATTATTACTAGACAGTCAGATGACAGTTGATGGTACAAGACGATATATCTGCTCCCAGATAGGCTCCATGTATGTACAGAAGTAGACAGTAAATGGTACTAAAGTGTTAAGTATGACACTTAACTCGGAGGAACAGTTCAACAAGTGATTTCAGCTTTATTCAGTGAGAACAGCATAAAGGCTCAGCCTTGTAAGGACTAGACCAGCTAGACAAATTCCATGGGCAAAAATGGCAACTTATATACAATTCTGGCTGGGATAGCCACACCTACAATGTTTACAGCATCCAATCACATTAGCTACATTACATCCAATCACAATCAAGAGTTAACGTCCAATCCAAACTATTCCCTCCAGAATGCACACCATTGGTCAGTATTTACAATCCGCATAATGAGTGAAGCTAGATTATGCTTTACCATTATGTCTCTCAAGACATAACAAAGAAAGTGAGTGGACAGGAGACAAACCGGGATAGAATAAGGCAACACGTTTAGTACACGTGTATGCCACCTTGAGCTCTTTGGAGGAAGGACAGGAGAGAAATGAGACAGACAGACAGATATGGTACTAATCAAGTGTTGTGTATGCTGACCGCCACTGGGGAGACAGCGAACAGCCAGAGCTTGACTCTGGAAGAACAATAGGGACTAGGCTCCTAGTCCCTCCACTGGGGAACCAATGGGCACCGTGGCGGAAGATTCACACCCACCAACGGGGCCCAGGGGTGTGTCCCTGGAGTGTATATAGTTAGCCTGCCGACCATTAGTTAGCTGTCTTGTTGTGTACCAAATATACATAGAATAATGCAACACGTTTAGTACACGTGTATGCCACCTTGAGCTCTTTGGAGGAAGGACAGGAGAGAAATGAGACAGACAGACAGATATGGTACTAGTCAAGTGTTGTGTATGCTGACCGCCACTGGGGAGACAGCGAACAGCCAGAGCTTGACTCTGGAAGAATAGGGACTAGGCTCCTAGTCCCTCCACTGGGGAACCAATGGCCACCGTGGCGGGAGATTCAAACCCACCAACGGGGCCCAGGGGTGTGTCCCTGGAGTGTATATAGTTAGCCTGCCGACCATTAGTTAGCTGTCTTGTTGTGTACCAAATAAAGCGTGCTTTGCACTACGCCGGTTTTTGTCCTTCGTCCATGCGGCAAACCCACTACACAATAATGGCGACGAAGGTGGGATCCAACCGCAACTGAGCCAGGCCGTTGAGAGGGAACGAGAGAACACGAGCCGCAGCGATCTGATGAGCGATCCAGCCGTGGAGGCCGCTTCTCCCCCACCAGCTCCGACGCGCACAATGGCGACCACTCCAGGGCTCGAGCTGCTGCCGCCCTTCGACATATCCCATCCACAAGACTGGCCAGCCTGGGTCAGAGGCGTCAAGTCCGCGCTAGAGTTCTACGATGTCATGGATGACGGCAAGAAAAGAGGATTCCTCCTGGCCTCCTGCGGCACCGCCGTCGTGTCCCTGGCCGAACGGTTGTTGTCTCCGACGGACCTCGACGCCTGCACCTTTGATCAAATCGTCAATGCGGTGCAAAATCACTACGCGCCCAAGCCAACAGAACTGACCTGCAGGGTGACCTTCTACACCCGCAGCCAGCAGAGCAGAGAGACCTTCCTCGCGGAGCTGTGACATCTCGCCACTGACTGTAAGTTTGGGACTCATTTGAACGAGGCCCTCCGCGACCGTTTCATCGTGGGCTTATGAGAGGAGAAGCTCTGACGGCGGATCATGGAGAAGGAGATGGTCGACCTCAAAGAGGCCCTTGCCACCGCCATCGCTTGGGAGAGGTCGCACACCGCCCCAGCCGCGGCTCTCCAGGTCGAGCCAGAAGATCCCGAGGAGCAGGACGTCCACCGGGCCTACAGGGAGCCCCGGCAGCACACCCAAGCTCCGCACCGCACTCCAGCAACGAACGTGAGCACCGGCCGCCAGCATCCCGGCGCTTCCACATGTGCCAGCTGCGGAGATCAGCACAATCGGAAGACCTACCAATTCCGCAACATCGCTTGTCACAACTGTGGGCACATGGGCCACATCGCAAAGGCTTGTCGCTCTAGAGCAACGGGCCGGGCACAGCTACCACGCCAGCGAGCGGACACGCACTTCGGGGACAATGCCGGCACAGATGACCTCTACCTCCTCATGCACACCACCAAGAAGGTACTACAACTCCCCGGAAAATCGCCCTCACCTAAGTTCCTGGCCACAGTACGAATCGAGGGGTCCCCTTGCGTAATGGAGGTGGACTCGGGCTCCGCGGCCTCAATAATCTCCGCGGCCACGCTCAAACGCCTATGCCCAAAGGGGGGACCCCGCTTGCGCCTAGCCCAGGTGACGCTGATGGATTTCCAGCGGAACCGGGTGCCGATTAAGGGAGTCGGGACTTTCCGGGTGCAATTCAAGAACTTGAAATGACTCCCTGGGCCGGTATATGGGGCCCCCCGGTGTCTCTGCGCCTCGACCCATCGGTGGCCCCAATCAGAATGCACGCTAGAACGGTTCCGCTAACGGTCAAACCTAAAATTGACGCGGAACTGGATCGCTTGGTAGCCCAAGGCATCCTGGAACCGGTCTCCCACGCGGTGTAGTTGGCCTGCCGGCCGTTAGTTAGCTGTCTTGTTGTGTACCAAATAAAGCGTGCTTTGCCCTATGCCGGTTTTTGTCCTTTGTCCATGCGGCAAACCCACTATCAAGAAAACTGAATCACTAGGAGTTTGAGAAAGGGCATCTGAGGTAACCTTTCTGTTTTCAGGAACAGGTTTCACCACTTTTCCTAGAACCTTAAATCTAAAACTTTCTCCTCAGCTTTCCCATCCTGCGATATTACATCTTGTTCCCCCACTGTAATATGAACCTCTTAGTTTCATATTCCATCAACACATACCAAAAAAATAATAATACAGCCCTAGAGCCAATAACAGATTTAAACAAGTAACAGCAATAAACTCAGCAGCACTACAGAAAACATCCAAAGTGAGTTGGGTTGCTGATTGCCACGGGGGGGGGGACAGGATGCTCTGTCCCTTTATCAGAGACTTAATGGAATGTTATCTATCAGACGATGGTTCTTACCTCTGTGTCATAAAAAGTTTCACCTACCTATTTGCCCACCTCAAGTCTTTATTACAGGGAAACAACATTTTTTACAACTCTAGAAGTAAGACTGGCATTTAAGTTAGTGGCCAGGCCGCAGGGGAGTAATCAGGAAAAGAATGCTGATAAACTGGGCAGTTTGAATGTGGAAGAAACACACACCCCGTGAGACAGAAGGCTCAGTGACTGCGGATGTCATTTGACAACTGACTGAGGCAGCATCTGGAAAGATGCAAAGTATGGAAAATTGAAATGACAATGGAGCCGAAGCCTGGCTATGTGATGAGATGAAATATCTTCAGCAATCCCTCCTGGCTCCAGCATATTCACCTGCCGTGTGCGTGTGACCATCATACCTGTATGGTGGCATCTGACCTAGTCCATAGAGAAGATGCCAACTTTTTTTTAAAAAATCCAGCATATACCTGCTCAATGCCACATATTTAACTAGAAATGTGGCTCTCTTGCTTCACTTCCCTCCCACTCCCCTTTCTTAGGAATCCATTTTACATAGGCATGCCTGACACAGGATGCCAAGCCATGCTGTGCCTGGAGATCTTTCACAAGGAGACGCTGCTCAACTATTTGCCCATAAGCTTAAATTTGCTGTTCTGTGGGGAAAAGAAAAACTGTTATCAATTAGTTCACACGTATATGGCTTCTGTGATCTCCCCAGGAGACTAAAGCTGTATCTGCCCTTGCAGGACATAATCTCAGTTACAGCTGATGAAGCTTTGGTCTATTTGGCTCATACTCTTCGTCTCTGGTTCCTGAATCCATTGTATTTATTTATTTATTTATTGGATTTATATCCCGCCCTCCCTCCCCACGAACGGGCTCAGGGCGGCTCACAATTACCGGCACCATGTGCCAAGTCACATAAAACATATAAAAACAGAATGAAACAATCATACAGTACACAATTAAAGTGCTTGCAATAATGGTAGTTTCTTTCTGTGTTTGGGCAGTTAAGGCTATTCTATCATAACAAGGCTGCCCACTTGTAATGTAGGCAAGTATTTTCCAGTACAATACTATGCTAAATTACTCCAGACTATCTGGAGTTACTTCAGATTCCATAGTTATTTATCTATTATGGCGCTTTCCAATATTCTCTTAGTGTACAGAAAGCAATCCAGTGCATCTCCCTTCCATGTAGAGTTGGATGTATGCACAAAATACCAAAATTTTTACTAAATTAGCATTTTTATTGGTAATGATTGGGGGTCCTTAAACTTGGGCTCTCAGCAGGCCTTAATGTGGCCCTGCTTCTGTGTAATGACATGTCAGATGAGCCCACGTGCAGATCCTGGGATGGGAAGATAGGAGGTCCTTAATGAAGTCTACAAGCCACAACGCACTGGCTAGAACAGCAATCTCAAAAGAGAGGGAGGTCCTGGGTCACGTGTTATGTATGTATTTATTTAAAACATTTATTAGTCACCTTTCTGCCTTGGTGAACTTACAATATAAATAAACAATGATTATTAAAAAACACCCCAAAGACCACAATTTTGAGGAGCCCAAATGTGGTTCCTTCCTATATTAGCATTGCCCCAAGTCCTGGAACGGGTGATTCTGATATGGGAAGGATCAAAGTGGTAGGCTCATTCCATGTGACCTGATGTTGTGCTTTCTGTATTATCAGAGCAGAGCGGGAAGTTTGTATTCTCACATGCTGCTAAGATAAGCATACCTATGTATATGAAAGATAAACACAGAGAAATTGATTTCATGATCAGTTATAGTTCTCACTCACTCACTTTTGTACACACACACACACACACACACGTTGGCAGGGGAACCAGCAAGTCACAAGAAGCCAAATAATGCCAAGTGCTTAATATCCAATACCAAGTGCCAACTGTATGTGTAAAGTGCTGTCAAGTTGCAGCTGATTTATGGCAACCCCGTAGGATTTTCAAGGCAAGAGATGTTTAGCAGTGGCTTGCCAGTGCCTTCCTCTGCATAGTGACTCCAGAATTCCTTTGTGGTCTCCCATCTAAATAGTAATCAGGGCTGACCCTGTTTAGCTTCTGAAATATGACAAGATCAGGCTAGCCTGGGCCATCTGCTAAAGAACAATTAATTTAAGCACTCAAATGCCTAGCCAAGGCGCGCGAGAGAGAGAGAGAGGGGGGGTGGAGGTGGAGAGAGAGGGGGGGAGAGAGGGGGAGAGAGATTGAGAGATTATATATACTGGCCCTGAAGTTCCAACCAGGGATTCAACACTGTGTATTTATTTGGAAGCAGGTTCAGCCTGAGGAAGAGGCAGAGTTCGTTGTGTATTTCAGACTACCCAAAGTGGACCAATGGGGGAAATGAAAGTTTAGCCAACTATGAGCATGGTTCCTGTATTTAGGTAATGAAAACATTGCCTGGGACAGGTTCTCTTAGTAGCTAAAGGCACACAGATCAATTACTGGCAGTCCTTGAGGAATGGTCTGAATGCCAGGCCCTGGGCAAAGCTTTTTTTCTGGGGTCTTTCTGGAATGGCTGTTTGATATCAATTGGCATGATTAAAGTAGGTGTGGTCCTACTTCCTCTGTTTGCCTTTAATTCTGTAATGGCCAGAAACTTGTTTACTTGCTGAGGTGCAAAAACATACAGGAAAGCTTGTCCCGGCACCCAGATGGAGGAGAGAGGAACAAAATAGAGGCAGAATCACAATATCCTTTTCCAGCTTGTTGTTCTCTTTGAAATGCAGCATCTGGGGATTGATGGACCCCCCCCCCCCCGAACAGCACGGGGAATCTACAGTGTATGTGTTTCTGTGTTTGTGTGTAGCCATCAGCAGAAATCTTGTGTGAGTGAAAGAATCTTAGGAACTAATTTATAACAACTATGTTAACAAACAGGCCTTTTTGTTTTTGCTCTGAGAATTGGTTAGTTAATATTGGAGTACACATCCCTAACACACAGCAAGAATTACACTAATACAAATGATCTCATACCTCCATAACCCTGGCTGTTGGATATTTTATATTTTACTAAGGGGAAAAAGGAACTGGGCAGAGCTTAAGGGCTTGGAACTTTAGTACTGTCCACATCATTCATTAGGGATTGACATCATTCTCAAATTAATACATAAAATTAATCTAGGCTGTCAGAAATTGTGGTAAATTTGCTTCCATCTGGATTCCATCAGCACAAGAGTAATTTGCAGGCAGGGGAATTCTTGATATGAAGAAAATACTAATCCCTCCAGCAAAATGGTGTTCTCTTTTCAGCATGCTAACCAAAAGCAAGAGAAAGGACACACAACATTTGTAGTGCCAGCACCAGCCCCCAGCTGATTCTTTAATCTGAAATGGTGGCATGTATCCTCCTTCCTCTCTCTAACTTAACATTCAGGCTTTGCAGAAGGAATTCTGTAAAGAGAACAAACATATGAGATTAAGAACGAAAAAAACATGAGGTTCAACTTGACTATATTAGACTGAATAACACAGAATGTCATCGACAAAAAAGTGTAATTCTTGCCCAAACAATGGACCTTTCATGAATTGGACACATGTAAATACATGAACATCACATGAATTCTTAAGTTTTGATAGAGTGTCTAGGAATCTACTACTTGATGTGCTGCACATTTCCCTTAGTTCAGGCTAAACTGAAACATTCATCATTTTGGTACTATAGAAAATCCTCCTTGGATTCCCTAGCATTCCAGGCAAAACGAATATTATTTGTCTTCCTGCTGGCAAATCTTTAATCTCTGACCTTCACAACAACTAATCCGTCACCTCCTGTCTAAATGCACACAAGCTGTTCTTCACAGATGTGCCATTTTCTTGTGGACCTCCTTTTTATTCTATAATTATGGGGAAAGTGAAGTAATAGGATGTGATAACAAGATGGGAATGAAACAAATCCGCATTCCCTTTAGGAAGTATGAAAACAGGAAAACCTGAAGAGTGTGACCAGGCTTTTACAGGTTAACCGAACAGAATAATGAGGATTAGGCTTCTTGAGGTTGATTCACACAACCAACTTGGGAGTCCATTTCCCATCCACGATAACTTCTCTGTCACACTAGATTGGATGTGGTGTTGATAAACAGTCATCAGAAGAGACAGCAGCCCTTTTTGGATGTTCCGTTTTGGAAACGACCCATGCATAAAAGTTTCAGAGGGTAGCCATGTTAGTCTGCAATAGAACAGCTAGATTTGAGTCCAGTAGCACCTTCCGAGGGTATCCGTGTTGGTATCTGATAAAGGGAGCTTTCCCTCTTAAAAGCCTCTACCCTGAAAATCTTGTTGGTCTCTAATGTACTGCTGGGCTTGAATCTTGGAAGCTGAGTTTGTATTTGGATGGGAGACCACTGAGGAATTACTTCACAGAGGAGGGCAATGGCAAACCACCTCTGTTAGTCTCTCGCCCTGAAAACCCTACAGGGGTCGCTGTAAGTTAGCTGTGACTTGACAGCTCTTCACGCACACATGTACAAACAAAAAGAAGGCAGAGAAGGGACCTATTATAAGAGAGTCTAGAAAAGCCAGCATCCCAAAATTATAATACTATCCAGAAAAGAGTCAACTGCCCAGTTGAAACACTGAAACACTCCCAACTGGGGGCGAATGTGGAGTGCTCTGCAGTGGGCTAACCATTCCCATTCTCACTGGGCCTAAACTTGGTAGTGCAAACCTGTGCCATGCTGGAGGCAACTTTTAAGTTTGTTATTGAATGTGTAGGAGACTAAACTCCAGAAGAAAAGGAGCCCCTGGGGTGAGATCCTTCCCATCAAGGGGCAGCAGTGCTATTCTCCCCCACCCCTTCCCATCCTGTGGATTAGGCTCTTGATGGCAGGTAGAGTTGTTGCTAGGTGACTTGGTTTTAAAAATGTGTGGAACATGATTATTCTGTTTCTTTTTTTTTTAATTGACATTGTAAGATACTCTGCATCCAAGTGGGTACATAAGTTTTCCAGAAATTGCTTCATATTTTTTAAATTATTTGCTCCCCTCCCGATCTGCTTCCACTATGGACTCATGGCCATGCTTGTGATGTTTTTCTTGTTCATTGCCCTGTGGTCTTGTTTATTTTACTGTTTTTATATTTTTATGCCTTGCTTTTGAAGACTTTGATGTATTCTACTCTGAGGGATTTTCTGGATCAAAAAGTAAGGTTTAAATTTTTAAACAAACAAAACTGCCTTATGATGACTGTCTCCATGTAGTCGGCTATTTATTTTAAATGCTGAAATGTTTAAATATTGTAATGTTTTCTGCCTTGGGTGGGTGGAAAGGTGGTATAGGAATGTTTTAAATAAATAAATAAATTTTGCATGCAACTCCATATTGTCCTGAGATACTGAAATCTCCAATATACAGAGTTAATTCAGCTCGAATAAAAGCCAAGTCATAAACAATACATAGAGACCGTTTCCATCAGATCTCAGTTAGCTGCCTTTATTTAAGTATGTAGAATTAACTGACTTGATTAGCTATGGATGAACAGCTGTATATTGGGGGGGGGGAATGAGAAAAACTTGAGCTGAGAATGTGCATCAGAAGCGGGGAGGATAAGAAATGGAGCTACAAAGTAGGTTGTTATATCTCAGATCTATAAAAAAATGGCTTCCAGGTTTTTATACAAGACATGAGAAGCAATGTGATTCTCCATGCACAATCAGAAAATAGAAAAATCTCCTTAGAAACTGCTCACAAAAGCATCCAACGTGTTAAGCAGTGACACTTCAGGCGCTGTAATGACATTTCAGATAGGAAACGGTTGTTTGAAAGAAAAAGGCAAGAGTACATTCTAAGTCTTTTTACCCCTCACAAAAAAATCTATCTTTAACTTGGTTATTATATTATTTCTGAATGACTTGGGGATTAGAAAAAGATAAGCTGTGCCAAAGAGATATTATTTAAATGATATTAATTTGGTAGTGTGTGGGGGGGCAACACCTCTTGGAGTTAGCTGAAAAATGTTTCCAGCAGAAAATGTAATGAAGTTCTTACAAGAAACCAGTAAAATATGTACTTTGGATAAGAGGTGATCATCTGAAAGTCCAGGGTGATGCACAAATCTGTGCCCTGTGTGACCCCTTAGCCGAATTGGAATCACATAGTCGGAGTCCAACAAATTAGATGAATCTGTTTATTGCAATGGAAACAGGGAATACAGGAGCTGAGTACCTTAGCACTTCAGCAGTTCCAAACACTATTCTGCCTTAACCAGGAAGGGCAGAGGGTCTTATGCCCCAAATGACATCACATATAATTTACACATTAAAGGATCTCTGATTGGTACCAAGCAGTCAACATCATAAAAGCATCATTTGACTCTAAACCTTACTATTGGTCTCTCCTGGTACTGGTCGTGTATGTCAGTGATTGCATTTGTTTATCTGGTCTTCAGAACAATGGGAAATATTAGAGAATACTGGGACCCACTCTCGCCTCACTTATGGAGAGCTAGCTGATAAGGGCTGTGATTCATGTTACCCATAGCATCCTTGCAACTCCTAAATAGCATTCCATCTACAGAGGCTTCTTCTACAAAAAAAATGCAATTATAAAATATATATGTTCTGCTATAAATTTCTCTAATCAGAAGATTTTAAGGTGATTAAAGTTTTGAAGGCACACATTCAGAAATCACATTCTTTTTCCCTTGTCCTACAAGGGTTCAAAGCAAACCCTTGTATTGTCACAATTGTCTCAGAGGAGAAGGGTTTCTCACGAAACATGGGAAAGAATGGGCTCCTTGGAAACAGCAAAAGACAACCAAGACCTAAACTGCTTATAGTTGAGGCATAGGCACACAATTTTACTAAATTAAAAAGGAAAGCACCTTTGACTCTTAACACCAGAACAGATGTAACAACCAGACATAGCACTTCAGTGGTGAACTGTAAACTATTTGCTTATAATCTCCCCTCCCTCTTCTGCAAGATCCAAGGTAGAAGTTAGAATGCATAAAGGATTAAGGTTGCCTATTCCTTTAATGTGGATCAGGAAGATGAAGCTTTTCATGGCCTGCTGATAATTGCTTACAGGTGTAACTGATATTAAAGGGACAGCTAGAGAACCAGTTGTGTTTCCAGTTTCTTTGTGACTGCTCAGTTCTGAGTCTTTCAGTTGATTGTAGCAAAACTGTCTGCAACTGAAAGGGTGAATTTGTAAATTTCTGCAAAGTTACAATAAAGGTTGTGTGACACATGTATTTTGAGTCCAGTGGCACCTTTAAGACCAACAAAGTTTTATTCAAGGTATAAGCTTTCGTGTGCATGCACACTTTTAAAAATACATTGGAATGGTAAGTAGGTAGGTTCAAACCTTACCTACCATTCCAATGTATTTGAAAAAGTATGCATGCACGCATAAGCTCATACCTTGAATAAAATTTTCTTGGTAAGCTCATACTTTGAATAAAATTTTCTTGGTCTTAAAGGTGCCACTGGACTCTAAATGTGTTCTACTGCCTCAGACCAACACGGCTGACCACCTGGATCTCCATTTATGTTGAGCAAGCATAAGAGGAAGAAGGAGTTGTTCTGGATTGAGCCCACATGCTGTTTTTTTCAATGAATTATTTGGTGTGCCTCTTGATCAGAAGGAGACAAGTTCAAATCCATGACTGTAACTCACTCATAGACGTAACAGGCAGCTTCCTTTGACAGTGGTTAATTGCACTGCTGGCATCTCTGACCTAGAAGGTAATAAAAGCTTACATAATATTCCATGAAGATGGGGACAAAATTAACTACACCCAGGTGAAACTGATTGGAAATAGACAATGCTAGAGCAGCAGATTTGTTATGAATTATGTAGCAAGTAGCCTTATCTGCCTTTCCCTGGAATAACTACTTTAAAAGCTGACTTATCTACAGGGCACAATCCAGAAAAGGCTGATTCACACTGACTCCTTGGGATTTTAGTCAATTTGTGATTAAGTATGATTCCATGGTTTAAATGGGATTTAGTCACAACTAACTTTTTTTTTGTTTGGAGATCATTAAAGAAGAAGAAGAAGAGAAGAAGAGATTGGATTTATACCCTGCCCTTCACTACCCAAAGGAGTCTCAGAGCGGCTTACAAACTCCTTTCCCTTCCCCTCCCCACAACAGACACCCTGTGAGGTAGGTGGGGCTGAGAGAGCTCTGACAGAAACTGTTCTTTTTCAAGAACAGCTGTGCCAGAACTATAGCTTGCCCAAGGTCATCCAGCAGGTGCAGGTGGAGGAGTGGGGAATCAAACCCGGTTCTCCCAGATTAGAGTCCGTGCACTTAACCACTACACCAAACACAAATCTATTTAGAGGTAGTAAAGTTTTCTCAGGATTATGGCTTTAGGGTGGCCACCAATCAGAATATCAAATATAAAAACTGTGTTTTCACCATCCTATATGTAGCATTGCATATGTAACACCTTATAGATATTTTATTATTTTAATTTGTTTTAACTATTAATGTAAGCCGCCCTGAGCCTGTCTTGGTGGGAAGGGCAGAGTATAAATCTAATAAGTAAATAAATAAATTCAGATGAGGTAGGTATCTTACCTGAAAGAATGCAGCTTGCACAAATATCTCTAATTTAGTCAAGTCACTGTCATGAAGGAACTGCCATTTTTAAATGGGAGAAAAACAGAACCAAAGGGCAAAGAGTAGGAGGCACAAGAAGGAAACTTTGTAAACTTGGTGTGTTGCCAGATATCCATGACCAGCCATGGCAGTGCAAGAACTGATTGTCCTTTTGTCTATATTTAAATGTACAGCATCCGGAATAATGTCAAATGCTACATTTGGGTATTTTCTCTTTGCTGGGTGCTGATATTTTTTCCCCATCAGAAGACTGTGTTGGGGGAATAGTAACAAACATTTCATTACTTGGAAAATGGTCTTAGGGGACTGAGCTCAGTGTATAAACTAGAGCCTGACATAAAAGCCCCACTCTCTTCTCCGAGGTATGTGCATGGGAGTGACTGTTACTCAGCTGGAATTACTTCGTATACTCTAGGCCTGGTCTTGGCCATCTAAACTCCTTCCAGAGATTAGCCTTGGCCATAGTTATATCCCATTATAATGTCTAAAGAAAAAATGAGAGTAGGAGCTAGGAGAGGCTTCAAGTTTGTCAAAAGAAGAAAAACCAAGAGGTGAACCTCAAGCAGGTACCAGAGGAGAATTTATACTAATACTAGATGAACAAAAATGTCAAGGATGGACATTATATGTTACAGGAAAACATTCAGTGGTTGTCCTTGATAGCGCCGCCAACTTCCAGGTGGTGGCTGGAGATCTCCTGGTGTTACAACTGATCTCCAGATGACAGAGATCAGTTCACCTGGAGAAAATGGCTGCTTTGGAAGGTGGACTCTATGGCACTATACCCCATTGAAATCCCTCTCCTTCTCAAACCCCGCCCTCCTCAGGCTCCACGCCCAAATCTCCAGGTATTTCCCAACTCAGAGCTGGCAACCCTAGTCCTTGATGAAGTAGTTTGTCAAAATATCTTAGGTGGTTTGTTTGTGGGAGGGAAGGTGGCATGGTATAGCCCAATCTCATCAGATCTTGAAAGCTAAGCCAGGTTGGTACTTGGAAGGGAGACCACTAAGAAAGATTCTGCAGATGAAGGCATTTTGAAATGCCAAATTAACAAAGTATTTTATTCAACATAGAGGGGGAAAGTCAGGTGAAATCAGGGGTAAAGTTTCTGAGGTAACTCAATATAGAACTCAGAAGTAAAACAGTATATGTACAGACTTTAGTTCATATGCTTTTCAGGCTATTGTTTCATAAGTTTTTACCAGTTAGTTAGGATCTTTAAGATGAGAGGCTTTTGTTCCAGTGTTTCCCAAACACTCCAGTACACTTTCTACAAGTATTCACTGACTCTTTTGGTTTTCAGAAGGCTGGGACACTCTATCCAGTACCCAAACCCCTTCTCTAAACACACCAGTACTCACAAGGCAGTCTCTAACCACACCAGACCAGGGATCTAACCACTCTTCAGAGCTATCTCCATGTTTTGACTAGGTAGGGAAATTTCTTCTCTCACTAAAAGATCTATCCCCTTTTCTTGGCCTGAATTGGAGTCTTCTTCTAACTACTCACTCCTCTTGCCTACCTCCCCCAGTTTTCTGTCTGTGTTAAACTGCTCTCAGTCAAGGCTGAATTCAGACTGACTCTCTTCTCAGCATTCAGCTCTCAAGTCTTTCTCTGTTCAGCTGATGCTAACCTATCAGATTCCTTGGAGCAGCCTGTCACTCAAGGCTCTCTGTTTCTGTGAATTAACCCTTCACAGTCCTTTACCTGTTTGTACAACACTCCTAAACTTTTCAAACTGCAGTCCCTCACTACATCATATAGTTGGCCTTCCAAAAGGCTTTTGATAAGATATATCACCAAATATTGCTGAGTAAACTCACCTTTTAAAAATTGGTTAAATGGCAGGAAGCAGAGAGTGGGAACAAATGGACAGTCTTTTCAGTGAAAGCAACTGACCACTGAGGTCCCACAAGGCTTGGTATTAAGACTGGTGCTATTTAATTTGTTCATAAATGCTTTGGAATTGGGGTGTGCATGTGTGAGCAGTATAATAGTTAAATTTGCAGATGATGCTAAATTATTCAGGATGGTGAAAAACAAAGTGGATTGTGAAGAGTTACTTATTCATTTATGTATTTATTTATTTATTATTACATTTATACCTCACCCTCCCCGCAATGCAGGAGGATCTCTTCAAAATAGGTGAGTGGGTAACAACATGGCCAATTAATTTCAATGTGGGTAAGTGTAAGATGATGCATATAGGAACATCCCACCCCAACTTTAAATATATGCTGATGAGGTCTGAACTGACTGAGACTGAAGGAGGTTTTAATGGAAAGTTTGGCAAAAATGTTAATCCAGTGCATGGTGGCAGCTAAAAGGCTGCCGGAGTTCATAAAACAGCCAAAATGTAATGCCCTTGCACAAAACTATGGTGTGGCCTCATCTGGAATACTGTGTGCAGCTCTAATCTTTCAAAAAGTTATTGCAGTGCTGGGGAAAAGTACAAAGGAGGACAATAAGAAGCATGGGGGATTGCAGCATCTTTCCTAAGAGGAAATGCTAGCAAGCCTGGGACTCTTCAGTCTAGAAAAAAGACAGCTAAGAGAAGACATGAAAGAGGCTTATAAGGTGGAGAAAGTGGATACAAGGGCCTTTTTCTCCCTCCCACCATAATACTACAATACTAGAATTTGGGAGAACCCAGTGAGATTGTTGGGAATAAGGGTCAGGACAGGCAAAATGAAAAACTTCTTTACTCAAGGAGGAATTAAACTGTAATTCACTGCCAATGAATGCAATGATGGCCATGAGCACAGATAGCTTTAAAAGGAGGCTAGACAGACTCAAGGAAGACACGTCTATCAGTGGCTAGTAGCCGTGGTGACTAAAGGGAACCTCCACATACAGAGGCTACAAATCAGTGAGTTGCCTCTGTGCCCATTTGTTGGCCATCCAGGGCAACTGGTTTGTTGCTGTGTGAAACAGTATACTGGACTACATGGACTACTGATCTGATTGGCTCTACTTATGTTTGCAGGGCTTTTTGGTGGTGTACTCAGTGGTACACATGGGGGGGGGGTCTCTCCCAAGTCCTGACAGGGGAATTAGTGGAAATTTTGCAGAACTTTGCAGCACTGGTTCTCTAGACCCTAGAGAGGGGTGGTGACTCTTTCTGGTGCTGAACCTCAGAAACAATGCTCCCTCTAAGCTGTGGAGTTTTGTGGGCAAAAATTCTACTTTGTGAGCTACTGGCATTAAAGTTGTGAGCGAGCGATTTGGCTACTGCATAAATTAGTTTGCTGTGGAGCCATCCTTCCTGAGGTAAGACAACAATGTGTGAGCCAGAGGCTAAAAAACTGAGCTAGCTCACACTAACTCAGCTTAGAGGGAACACTGCTCAGAAAGGCATTCCACAGCTTCTGGACCATTCCAAGTCTCAGTTGAAAAGGGCAATGCCAGTAGCTGTAACTTGAGGGTGAGGGAAGAAGGCAGCATCCTGCCTCACTGTCACACTGGGCCTAGGAAATACGAAGGTCAGCTCAGTCTGTCCCCTTTCCCTTTAGGAGAGAGGCAATGTTTTTGGTGAGCACCAAAATCATGGAGAAAATAAAAGGGCCACAACAGTCACTGATAAAAATGAAGGCCAAAGCCAATGGTACAATTAGTAGCTACTAATCTGGTACTCTTTCTGAAGAATTGCTACTGGACTAATAGATTCCCCTGACAAAGCCTGTTGGCAAAATGCATAGGGAATTTTGGGGATTTAAAATCAATAATAAACTGTATTTTCACTTTATTTTGGACCATCATCTCTGATTCCAAGTCCAGCCATAATGTGTGGATCTTCGCTGTTTAAACAAAGTCAAGACTGGGTTTTGTAAGCTCCCTGTAGGAAGGATTTGAAAAGAAACTCGGTTACCGTTATCGTTCTGAAGCCCATCCCCCTCATTTTTGTTTAAAATGCCTCATGCTAACCCCCGAAACACGTAATTCATGGCTTACTAAGACTGAAGAAAAAATGGCTTAAAACTCTGAGCAAAGCAATATTTATTGATGTGCTGCTGGTTGCTGGCTACTAGGCAGACACCAAACCAACTACAACCAAAGGTAAGTAATAACCCCCCCCCCTTATATTAGTGTTGCTTTTTAAAATAGAATTTCAAACCTTTCCCAAATAATAGAGCCTTTTATTTTTTTTATGTTTTGCTCTTTGCATGTCCGTCATTCATTGCAAGCTTTATTACTTGGTGTTGTCATGGCTACTGGCCAGGAGCCGAAATGGCTGCATCAGATGCTTTCCATCCAGCCACAATTACACTGAGAGTCTAACAGTCAGTCTCTAGTAATTAAAGGAGACAGGCTGGAAGGTGGGCTTGACAGAAATCGTTAACACGGCAGGTGGTAAAAGACACTGCAGAGTTTTCTGGGCCACCCATTACTGGCATGGAAGCCGCTGTAGTATCAACAATGTAATTACAGATGTAGCTGAAAATGAAGAGGACTTTGCTTTAGCTCCAAATAGCATCCTTTCAGGAGTTAAATGCCACCATGAGGTCCAGGGAGGGGAAAAGTTTAAGAAGGAAAGCGTCAATCTGTTTTAGAAGATGAATGGAAGCTGTTTTCTTTGCACTTCCTCACACATTGATTGTTGACTTTCAGCGTCTTCAGTCCTGCATTGGCCAGCAAAGGGCATCACAACCATATGAAGCCCAAACACAAGAGTCATCAAAAAGAAGGCAAAGGAAGTTTTCAGCTGTTCAGACAGATAATGACTTTGTTATAATTGATCCAAACAAAGTCATTATGCACAATCCTTAACCATGAAAAAAGTTTGGGCACTGACTGGCTGAAACCAATTCTAACACTTCTTTCACCCAGCAGCCCCCAAAGTGATGGAATTTTCTATCATCTGTCTTGATTTGGACTTGATGAGATTTAACCTGGCAGCAAATCCATCTTTGGCAATTTAACCCTGTTCTGTGTGGCTTTAAGACATTCTTTGTAGTATCACATCGACCACCCGTGCAAGGAGTTTGTGGAGGTAGATCTTCCTCACTGGTGACTGCTGAAAAGCTCATGCTGGTGATTGGCCTTCTAGGACAAAGTTCCATGTGGCCTGAGAATCGTACAAAGGATGGTGAATCCACCCAAATCACCCCTCCCTTGTGCCAGCAGAGGATTTGTGTGCATGCTTACTTAAATATTTATTACCCAGTTTCCCCCCAAAAGGGACCAAAATAAGACTGCAGCAATGGAAAAAAATGTAATGTAAGTAAAACAAACACAAATAACGTGATGTACCTTGGACCTGTCCTGGATCCAGTGAGTCAGTTTGTCCAGGTCCACAAAGCATGAGCTAGAGGCCAAGAACCCTTAGAGCTTGCCTTTTGACTTGCACACACACTTTATCTCTTATAAAGTACTGAGACTGAGGCATAGCGTAGTGATTTCAGCTCATACTTTATTCATGCATAGGAGAACTTGAGATAACTTGCGGGACCCATGGCCCGCTTATATTCCCGTTCTTAACCACACCCAGCACACTCACCCACACCCGTGATAGGTTTATTTACAAAGAACTCCCCGTATTGGTTCCCCCTAGGATCCGGGCTGGCTGGCTGGTTAGTTCTTGGATCCTTCGGTTCTATTGTCCTTGGATGCGAAGCTCCACCAGTCCGCATGGCCACATGCGGCCCCGACTGTGTGCGCGGTCTCCCTGGGTACACAACATCTCTGGACACAGGAGGGGAAAACAAACACTCAGGGCCATTTGTTGATGCTCATTCTGCCCCTCCTTGAAGCAGAAAATGTACTGCCAAACTTAGAATCTGGCCAAATTGGCTAACTATCAGCTGGTTTCAAATTTGCCCTATTTGGGCAAATTAATTGAGAGAGTGGTGGTGATGCAGAGCTTTATGGATGACACTTCCATGCTAGACCCCTTTCAGTCCGGCTTTTGCCCAGGCCATGGGTGGGAGACGGCACTGGTCACCCTCACAGACGACCTCCGAAGGCATCTGGATCAGGGGGGACAGGACGGCAGTGCTGTTGTTGTTGGACCGGTCAGCGGCGTTCAACACGGTCGACCATCAGTTACTGATCCACCACCTCACCGACACTGGGATTCAGGGGCTTGCCTTATAATGGCTTGTCTCCTTTCTCCAAGGCTGGGGACAAAGGGTGGCACTAGGGGATCAGACGTTCCGGAGGCACTCACTGATCTGTCGGGTCCCTCAAGTGGCAGTACTATCCTCGATGTTATTTAACATCTATATGTGCCCCCTTGCCCAGATTGCCTGGAGGCATAGGCTAGGGTGTCACCAATATGCAGATGACACCCAGCTATATCTGTTGTTGGGTGGCCAGTCTGACTCTACCCCAGAAGATCTGGACCAGGCACTGCAGGACGTGGCAGGCTGGCTTAGACTGAGTTGATTGAAATTGAATCCGATGAAGATGGAGGTCCTGTGCCTGAGTCGAAGTGGATCGGGGGTATGGATCCCACTACTGACCTTCGATGGGGTGCTACTGGTGCCAGTGCCGAGGGTCAAGAGTTTGGGAGTGCTCCTGGATGCTGCCTTAACAATGGAGGCCCAAGTAGCAGCCACGGTCAAGGCAGCCTTTTACCATCTCCGGCTGATCACGCAGTTGGTTCCCTTCCTCAAACGCAACGACCTGGCAACAGTGATCCATGCTATGTCCGGCTTGAGATTAGACTACTGTAATGCTCTCTACATGGGGCTGCCCTTGTCCCAAATCCAGAAGTTGCAGCTGGTGCAAAATGTGGCAGCCAGGCTGTTGATGGGCCTCTCAATTCAAGAGCACATCCAGCCTGTGCTGGATTGCACTGGCTGCCAATAGCATACCGGATTCGCTTCAAGGTGCTGGTATTGACCTTTAAAGCCTTATATGATCGGGGGCCTGCCTACCTGAGGGACCGCCTTTCCTCATATGTCCCCCAGAGAGCACTGAGGTCAGGGTCGCAAAATCGCCTGACTCTCCCTAGCCTGAAAGACGCCAGACTGGCCTTGACCAGGGACAGGGCCTTTTCAGTGGTGGCTCCATACTGCTGGAATGAGCTCCTGGAAGACATCAGCTCTTCAACCAGGCTTTCGATTAGGAGCTGCTACTGACACATCGGTAACATCTGAACTGTTAACAACTGAACAGCCAAGGCCCTTATACTAAGAATAATAAAAACAGCTAGCGGTACCTGCATAGGTACACCATACCACCTAGCATTGCTCTGAGACCACCATCTATACCTACAGCACTTTATATATATATCTAATTATTGTTCGAATTTTAGATCGTTGCAATGCTGATGCATCTATGTTTTTATTGTATTTAATCTATTGTATTTTAGCCTGTTGTGAGCCACCTGAGCCTGCCATGTGGGGAGTGCGGAATAGAAATCGAAAATAATAAATTAGAAACTGGCATTGTCACAAGTAAGCAGGTGCTGAAAAGCAAAACTGGAAAATTTGTGTACATGCAACCTGATGGCAAAATCCAGACAACATTAAAACAATTTTGTTTCCATGGGAGCACAATGTTAAGAAGAGAAGTGGAGATTGGATTAATACCCCGCCCTTCACTACCCGAAGGAGTTTCAGAGTGGTTTACAATCTCCTTCCCCTCCCCACAACAGACACCCTGTGAGGTAGGTGGTGCTGAGAGAGCTCTTTCAAGAACTGCTCTTGAGAGAACAGCTCTGAAAGAACTTATGACTGACCCAAGGTCACACCAGCAGCCACATGTGGAGGAGTGGGGAATCAAACCCAGTTCTCCCAGATTAGAGGCCATGCTCCTAACCACTACACCAAAGCACAGGGTTACCTCTTACTTTCAAAGCAATGGATGTTAAATAATTAACTGTGGGTGGATTGTGTCCCAAGTCTCTTTTCCTTCATCTGCTTGAGATCCTTTAATGATTGTAGAAAATATGAACAGTTTATAGAATTCCTGGCAGGCTTTGGTCTCATAAAACTCAAGTGACAACAAAACTCATGTGGCATATTGAATGGGTTGTTGGACTAAGAAGAGCTGGATTCAAATCTTCATTCACTGATAAAGTTACAGGGGCTTGTTGTGCGCAAATCACGCCTAACCTACTTCATAGAGGTTTTGTGAGAAGTGTGTTCTATATGTGTGCCCTTTGCTCCTGGACAGAATGCCCAGATAAAAATGTGAAACTAAACAAAGAGCAGCAATGCAATGTAGCATTAAGAGAGGTGAGATGAAGCTGTCACTCTATTAATCATTAAACTAGGTCTCTCTCAGGATATTTCAAAGTTCAGATTTGTAACTCTTCCATAAAGCTTAACTGCCAAATGAAATAGAGTATCAGACAGACAAAGAGGTTTCTGATATGCATGGGTACCTGCTGAGATGTGCCACCTAGACTTTAGGAACCTGTTTAAATAGGACGTGAACTCACTGAAGTTATTAGATGTGACTCAGAATCAAGATGTCTGAGCTTTGTTATTCTTCCCTGAAAAACAAGGTGAACTTTCTGAATTCCAAACATGAGCAAGCTCTCCTACCTACTTTCCAACCAACCTAATTGCTTATGTCCATCGATGTGCAATGAAGCCCTGCAGGAGAAAAAGACAGGACTCTGGCCTGAGCATCTTACAATCTAAAATTTGAGACTGTGCAAGAGCCAAGAATAGAAGCAAAGATAAGCTTCCTTGGGCCTGTCACTCTGAAAGGATAATGGTATTTTAATTTTAAAAAATTACTAAATACAGATTATTGGAGAAGAATAGGCATTCAGTTCAGATTCATTTAAACCGTTGTTACCCAAATCTGCTCATTCCAGTCAGTATTTCTTTAATGTGTATTTATATTGTTGGTTTTAGCCCTGGGTTGAAGTGCTAAATGCAAGTGTTACAGGGTTGGTTCTCTTTGTACAAATAGCACTGGAGTCTTTTGGCAACCACTGACCCACATCAGATGTTCAAAGGCTGTTTAAATTTAATTAAATAATCCACTTTCAATTCACTTTCAATGCACTTTCCAACTGGATTTTGCCAGTTCACATAATAAAATCCAGTCAGAAAGTGCACTGAAAGTGGATTGAAAGTAGATTATTTAGTGTATGTGACTACAGCCAAGAGGGATCCTGTACTCCAAGTTGTGTTGGTCTAGTCACAGCTGTCTCTCTCTGCTTCTCACTGTCTTCTATACTGTTTTTCACACACACCAGCCTGCCCCCTCCCTTCAGTGGGAGCGGCGATCTTCTCCACGCTCACATGATATTCTGAAAGAGCCCTCAAGGAATCATCTCTGAAGAATTAGCAGTCATTGAAGAAACACCATCCTACCATTCCAGAGTTTTTTTGCGGCAGAAATATATTCTGTTCCCAGTATAGTCCTGGTAGATACTAGATACGGGTCATCTTAAAGTTTAGTACAGGTCTTCAAGGAGCCTTCCCTCCTAATCTGTCACAATTTAGTGTTATAGGGTAGGATAGCGTTTGTGATGTGAAGAGAAAAGAGCTGGTATTGTTTTAATTGGGCTATAGAGGAGTTAGAGTAGGTGTATGCATCCTAAAAAAGGTAGCAACAGCTGAGCCTGCTAGCCCGGAAGCCTGTGGAGAAATGGAGACAGCACAGATCCAGGGATACATCCAGGATTGCTGGAGATACGGAGAGTAGAACAAGAAGTCTAAGATGTCCTGTTCAGCCAAAGCTCAGAGGGAGGCAGATCATCTAGAGGACAAGGCACAACTGCTTATTATGACAGCAGAGGAGACAGACTGGATCTATGAATCCAGATATGCCTATCTGGGGTCATCTGAGAGTGTAGTCCAGGTTTCTGGCACCCCCCCCCCCCCAAAAGGGTTGCCAGGTCTCACCTGACCACCGGCATGGGATGGGGAGGTAGGGTTGCCATATCCAGTCTGGGAAACTCCTGGGGATTTGGGGATGGAGCCTGGGGAGGTCAGGGACCTCAGTGGGGAACAGTACCATAGAAACCACCCTCCAAAGCAGACATTTTCTCCAGGGGAACTGATCTCTGTAGTCTTGAGATGAGCTGTAATTCCAGGGGAAGCGCGGTATGCCTACCCCCAGAACATCCTAGTCGAACATGGCAAGTTTGGAGCAATAAAGAATACATGGCCACACAATATGAATTACGAACCACTCTCTATTCCACTTATATTCCATCTGTCTACCACCACTGAACCTGGCAGCACACACACAGTATTCCCAGGACATCTCCCAGCCAGCTACTGATTTGAGCCAGATCAGCTTAGATTCCACAAGGATGGTGGCTCACAGGCCTCCAAATGTATTCTAGCTATGTATAAGCCATGTTCTTAATTATATTTGGACCATAAAACACATGAAAAAATAACACTAGGCTGTTATAAAGTAACAAATTACTTAATTGGAACCACTATTATAGAAATTATAATTGATAGAATTCTGGTCTTTGAATATCTGTCTAACAAGCTGTCCATTAAAATGCATGACGGTATTTTTTAAGCACCTGTTTATGAAAATGTAATGTAATCACTGGAATTAGTTTAAATAGCATCCATCGTTCTAAACAGAGCCTAGGATTCATTGCTACTTTTCAGCACATTCATAATTTCGTGCTGGCTGTGGACTTGTGCAATGCTATTCAGTGGAAATTTTAAAATATATCGACCTGAGAAACATTGGAACCCTTGCTTGGTTTTCTTTTAAAGTAATCCTTTTACTTTGCATATGTCAATCAGATTATGGAAGAATGAAAGGTCTATTTTTCATGCCCCAATAGAACTAGGTATTCCTGCTTATAAACAGAAAAATAAACTGAAGAAACCCAGTCATAATGTCAGTCACAAAAAACAGTGAGCACCATGGGACTTCTCAAATGTCATTGGCATCCCACCGAAAAAAGTTTAAAATTAATTGATGAGATGTCTGGCATCTTAGCTGGTCATATGAACAAAGAAAGTGTTTGGGGGGGGGATAGAATTAGCATACCAAAATTTTGTTTCATTTTTCCTTAAGAGACTGGTTCCGTGGTTTGCAATACATTCTTTCTCTCTGACTCTGGGAACTGTCCCTGCCCTGCCATCCTGAGCAATGCCAGTGATTGGCACTGCTGACCTGGCAGCCTTTAGGCAGTGCAGAACCACGAACCAAGGGGCACTGGGAGATTCCAGAGATTCACTGCGGCCTATGCAACTTAAGGATGTTGCAGACTTCACAAAATTGGCTTGATGCTTTGCTCAGAGTTCAAATTGGACATGACATTGTATAGCTTTCTGTGCCTGGCCAACCACTGCTTCTACAGCCTTTCTGGCATAAGTTGCACTGTATGCTACAGGATAATGGAGAGGTCAGGCCTTGGTAAATAAGCTGTTTATGTGTTGCATCTTATAGTAGCTTTTAAGTCTGTGCAGCGGTTGGACAGAACCTTCATCTGTGAAGACTTGCATTCCTCAAGGTCATGGTCAGGTCATTAAAGTCTGTGATCACTTTTTGATCATAGATCTGTCCCATTTTGCCCTTGTGTATTCAAGAATACATTGTTTAAATGGCTGCACATGTACAGTGTATGTTGTTGTTGTTGTTCAGTCGCACCGTCGAGTCCGACTCTTCGCGACCCCATGGTTTAAATGCACTGGTTTAAATGGCAGCAGATGTGCTGCTTTCTGCTACTGTGTGGATGCTAGTGGTGGCATTCATCATGTCAGTGTGTGCTCAGAAGAACTGATCAAAAAATTCACAACTCCCCTCTGTGACACAGAGCGACTAGGGTTATATGTGGGTTGTACACCTTTTAAAAAAAGAACTCTTATGAGCAGCCACAGTCAATCAGAAGAAGAGGAGGAGGAGGAGGAGGAGGAGTAGGAGTAGGAGGAGTAGATTGGATTTATACACCATCCTTCACTTGGAGTTTCAGAGCAGCTTACAATCTTCTTTCCCTTCCCCTCTCCACAACACACACCCTGTGAAGTAGGTGGGGATGAGAGAGCTCTTTTGAGGACTGCTCTGAGAGAACTTTGACTGACCCAAAGTCACACCAGCAGCTACATGCAGAGGAGTGGGGAATCAAACCCAGCTCTCCTAGATTAGAGTCCTCACTTTTAACCACTACACCAAACTGGCTTAACCACTGGCACCAAACACCCCTCACCCCACACACAGACAGACACACACAGAGTACAATTTATATGAGAAAGTGTGAGGGAGTCCATGCACAAATTATTCCCCATCCAGACAATTCCACTGTCATTAGTGAACATCAAGACAAGAAGAGATTTAAGAGGTAAAGGTAGACACTTGGCACATATTTGTGTACTTAACAGCGCTCTCCTATAAGCTTGTTTTTTCCTCCCCCGTTTGCTCTTTTTGGGTCGTTTGTCCGATTCTTGGGAATGGCCTTCCACAGGAGGTTCAGAAGGCACCTTCAGTACCATTTTTTTTTGGGGGGGGGGAAGGAACGCAAGGGCATCCTTCTTTAGGAAGCTTGTTCTTGGGGTTATTATGGTTTGAAGCTGAGGTCTGCCTTGGGATTAGAAATGAAAGGAATTTACTATATGGCTGACTGTGTCTATGCTAATATGAACGGTCTAGTTTTTTTATCGTTTTATTCTCTGCCGGACTGGCACTTTGTTAGCTGCATTGAACCTTTGGAAAAAGGCAAGATGGAACTATTAAAACAAAGAATGTGAGAAACAGCTGACAGGGAGGTAGCAGCAGACCGGTGGGGAACTGCAGGGAAATATGCGAAGGCAAATGAAGCCTCTGGATGAACATAATACGCAGCTGTTGCTTCACTGCTAGAAGCTTTCACTACAATCGTGAGCAGTAAGGAATGTTCTGTCTAATTGCATTTTCCCCAGGGAAATGGAAGCTTTGAAACTGTTTTGCAACCTGAGGATCAGCAAGAAACGTACTACTTTCAATCATATGCAGTCTGGTTTTTCTATACAAATGACACGGAAGGAACCAACTAAGACTGAAAAGGATGAGCTAAAAGCAGGACTCCTGATCTGTGTAGCCCAGGCTACTCCTATCTTGTAAGATCTCAGAAGCTAAGCAGGGTGCTTGAATGAGAGGAAGTTTAGGCTTGCTATGCAGGCAAGGTAAACCACATCTGAGCATCTTTTGCTTTGAAATCTATAAAGGCTCGCCATAATTGGGCCGTGACCTCATGGCGCAAAAAAAAAAAAAAGCACGAAAGCACTTCTGATATGTTATGTGCACAGCCTCGAAGTTTATCTTGTATCTTCCAGAGAACTGTGAAAAGAAGTCATTGTTAAGGACAGACATGTTTTATTTATGTTGTGCTGTTCTTGCAGTGCATCAGGGAATAGTATCGCCTACTAAATAAGAGTTGTTCTAGGTGAGCCACAGAATCACATGGTTCATGATGGGAGGCTTTCTATCTGACAAATGATACAGGACAAAAGAGTTCATGGGCAGTCAATGAAGGCACACAGAGAAATAGAAGTAGTAATTCTCATCTCAAAAAAACTTAAATATAATTTTTTTGCATTTATTCAGATGCATTTGAACAGCAGCTTCAAGAAAATGGTCTAATTATGCAACTAGACACATCTGAATTTGTTCAGATGCACTAGCAAACCGGATGTAATCAGTACTGGTGATAGGGTTGGCCAAGTCGTACTCAAGAAATAGCGGGGGGAATCCAGGATGTCCCCAGGAGTCCTCTGGAATCCGGGAGTGACATCATTGCCTCAGGCACATTGGGGGCAGGGCCACAATCATTCGAGGGAAAACCATAGAATCTCCCCTCGAATGAAATAGCGTCCCCCCCACAATGTGCCTGACATGATGAGGTCACCTCCAGGTGACGTGTTCACACTGAGCACGTCACACACTTTGGGAATGGGGTTCCCCCCGGTGGCCCGATCCGGCCCGGCGGGGAACGAGCGGGCAGGGGTTTTCTAACTGGCAACCCTAACTGGTGAGCATTTAAGCTTCCTGAGTGTGACCTTGATAAGGTTCAGATACATAGGTATTATGGCAATCTCATCTCTTGCTTGCTTTCTAGGTACCGCCATCTTTCACCTGCTAGTGATTTTGTGAAAGCTGCTAAGGAGAACTCTGGATCTCACCTCCAAAGTAGCTGGCTGGTGAACTTATATAGTAAAGGTTCTTGCATAAATCCTCCATACCTAAAGTCATAGTAGGAAATATTTATACATATGAATTTACCTAAAACATATTTAAACAATTTTGTCAAAGCATTCCTGGACTCTTGATATGCAGTATTTTGGGGCTGATTCATATTTGGCACAGCAGGAGATGGGGGTTGCCACCAGTGCTCCCTCTAAGCTGTGGATTCTTGTGAGCAAAAATTTGTGAGTTACTGGCATTAAAGTTGTGAGCGAGCGATTTGGCTACCGCATAAATTAGGCCTATTCTGCATCTAGCATTTGGTCTGTTGTTTTACCAAACCCACACTAGAACCGAAAAAGATGCGGCTCAAAACCACATTCAGATACCCCGGGCCAACGCTGTACTAACTGCAGAGTCAGCCCTGAATGGCCATAAAACGGCCATGAATCTTTGCAGACGGTACCATAAAACCGAGAGATCAAATGAAGCGAAAGTGGCATGCAGTCTGGACACTGCCATAAAATCTGACAATCTATCAAAGTGAACGTGGCCTGCAATGTAGAGGGAAATTTCTGTTCCAGCAAGTGTTTGGTAAAACAGTGGAGCGAATACTAGATGCAGAATGGGCCTTAGTTTGCTCTGGAGCCCTCCTTCCTGAACTAAATGAAAATGTGTGAGCCGGGGGCTAAAAAACTGTGAAATAGCTCACACTAACTCAGCTTAGAGGGAACACTTCCACTGTTTGTTACCAGACAGGGCCCTTTACGCTTTCAATCGATTCAGGAGCATCAGGATAGTGAGATCTCACCATAATTGTTTCCTGTTACTCTTTTTACTTCCTCAATTTTCAGGCAGAGTATATTAATAGAAAGGGGTGCCAACTGTTTGGAGGGGAAAATATGCCCTATCCCTTTACTGGAATCTTATTTACCAGGCGATGTGATTGCCTCCATACAATGAAAAGCTTTAGTTGCCCATTTCCGCACATCAAGCCTTTATTAAAGGGACAGGACATTGGTTGCTAAGGCACTACTGGAGACGAATCTAGCTGTTCTGCTGCAGACCGACACGGCCACTCTCTGAAGAATCTCCATGGAACAGGCATCTGTTCTTAGCAGGAATCAATAAACGATTTACCTCCATTTTATAAAACGTGTGTGTGTGTGGGGGGGGGTGTAAAGCCAAATTTGTGTCCCCCTAATACATTTGTCTCCGTCAGGCTCTGCGGCAAGCAGGTATCAGATGAAGGTGCAACCAGGTCGCCATGCAGCCTGAAGATTTAAAGAGCAACGTCCAGTGTCTGGGAGAGGAAGTGGTACATCCAGCTGCTGACTCTGTTGTTCATCCACTGTGTGTCTCTTTCATTGTGCCCCCACATCTTTTGGGGAACATATAGGGTTAGGTCCAAAAGAATCACAAGGGGAGGTTATGCTTATGGAACATAACTTTCTGACATTGGTTTGTCCCGAGGCACCAACCACACGTGAAAAGCTCCTTCCTGAGGATCAAGGGACCCCTGGAACAGGACATGAAGCAGCACGGGGTAGAGGCAGTAGCTCAAGTGAGAGTCCTGCAGAAATTTCAGAGACCTTCTCCTGTAGGAGGAGAAGTGCCTTCCACTTGTGCACGGCACCTTTGGCTCCATCCCATAGCCTTTACAGCTAATTATATAATAGTCTATATATGGGGGGGAGGGGTATCTCCAGCAACTGTATGCATAAGGGTTCCCCCCCCACACACACACACATTGCAATTTTAGTCCCCAAAAGACTATTATATTTACTTGGCCATTTGCTCTGGGAACCTGCTTGGAGAACTTAGGCTGGAATATCAGAGTTACAGCCAGTTTCTTTCAAAACTGTGATGCAAAACCACAGTTATTTGAATGAACTGACAAATAAGCCACCTATCACCAAATGGCTCTTGTGTGAAAAGGAAGAGGTGTTTTATTAATACTTTTCAATATTGTAATGCTGGCTCTGATGGCTTATTTTTGCAGAAAGGTGCCCTTTGATACAAATATTTCTAAAAGAGTTTGACATTTGGATAAGCATGAGGTCTAGCATTAAAATATTGAAACGGGCCACAAATGGGTATTTGGAGGAAAGGTTTCACCTAAATGGAATGTGATGAATGCAGTCTTCTGCAAAAACTCTTAGGAGGGTGAATCCAGATGAGACAAATTAGGATGCATTAAAATATTGCTCAACAATGCAATTAACCTTTCCAAATTGCAGATGAAACACAGTAACAAGTGAATACAGTGCTTGCATTAGTCTGATAAAACAGACTGTACAGAAAAATGACAAGTGCTGAAAGACTAAACAGAAACCTCATTTCTATGTTTATTAGAAAGAATCTCCAGGTGTGGGAGAAAGGCAGGATAGCGACATGTAAACAAACAAACAAACAAACAAATGAGTAGAAAGTTTTTTTAAAAAAAACTTTTTCCTCATCATGTTCCCATGAAAATGCCACCCTTAGCCTATGGTTATCCCCTAGTGGGAACTACCTTAATGGTAGTGATTTTCAATAAGAAAAGGGCAGGAGAAGAAAGAGTAAAAACCCATTCCTTTTGCACCTTTTTTTCCTGTCCAAAAGCAGCTCCACTGCCTTCATTTGAAAAGGAAAAAAATAGCCTTTTAAAAATAATGGAACAACATGAAACAATATGCAGTACTCTTACAAACAGTGAAGTTTGCTTTTACAGGAAGAAAGCATAAGAATTACCCACCCTTACAGTATACACTGCACCAATCACTAGTCTGAGCAGGTTGCAGTTTGGTGAACCTATGACCATGTCACCCTGAAGATGCCTGATTTCATCTATGATTCATGCAATGGTTAAATGGGAAAACTCACTCGAGGACAAGTAATTCTGTTGCTTTTCTGCATTCAGAAAGATTGGATAATCCTCTCATACCCGATGCAGAACCAAGGGTGAACTATGTACCCTCAGTAGCTAGGGCTGCCAACCTCCTTGGAGTTCTCCTTGTATTTCAACTGATCTTTGCACTAAGGAGATCAGTTGTACTTGGTGCCTGAACTCTGACATTATATCCTGTGGAGGTCTCTCCCCTCCCCAGACTCTACCTCCAAATCTCCAGGGACTTCTTAACCTGCAGTTGGCAACTCTGTTATTGCATCACTGCTGAGCTGCCTCCTATCAAAAGTCTACCCTCCCTAGGTTCTGCCCCCAATTTCCAAGAATTTCCCAACCTGGAGTTGGCAACGCTAGTAGAGGCAGATGGGCAGAAGACAAGGCCAGAGCATACAGAGTTGCAACAGGGAACATCCTCTGTAGCCAGATGCTTTGCACTCATAGGAGGCTTTTAACTCTTTAATTAACATATGTTTTATGGAAAAGTAGCTTTCCTTTTATGGCACTTGGCTGTTACTTGGCACATAGTTATAAATAAGAACTTAAGAGAGGCCAATGTTGGATCAGGCTAATGGCCCATCTAGTCCAACACTCTGTCACACAGTGGCCAAAAATACCAGGTGCCATTAGGAGGTCCATCAGTGGGGCCAGGAAACTAGAAGTCCTCCCACTGTTGCCCCCCCCCCCAAGCACCAAGAATACAGCGCATCACCTGCCCCAGCCTGTGAGTTCCTATCTATACCTTGTGGCTAATAACCACTGATGGACCTCTGCTCCATATGTTTATCCAGTTCCCTCTTGAAGCTGTCCGTGCTTGTAGCTGCCACCACCTCCTGTAGCAGTGAATTCCATGTTTTAATCACTCTTTGGGTGAAGAAGTACTTCCTTTTATCTGTTCTAACCCGACCGCTCAGCAATTTCATGGAGTGCCCACGAGTTCTTGTGCTGTGAGAAAGGGAGAAAAAGTACTTCTTTCTCGACCTGCTCTATCCCATGCATAATCTTATAAATCTCGATCATGTCACCCCTCAGCCATTGTTTCTCCAAGCTAAAGAGCCCCAAACACTTTAACCTTTCCTCATAGGGAAAGTGTTCCAACCCTTTTATCATTCTAGTTGCTCTTTTCTGCACTTTTCCCAATGCTGTAATATCCCTTTTGAGGTGGGGTGACCAGAACTGTACACACTACTCCAAATGAGGATGTACCACCTATTTATATAGGGGAATTATGATACTGGCTGATTTGTTTTCAGTTCCCTTCCTAATAATCCCCAGCATAGCGTTGGCCTTTTTTATTGCAGTCACACACTGTCTTGACATTTTCATTGAGTTATCTACTATGACTCCAAGATCTCTTGGTCAGCCTCTGCCAGTTCAGACACCATCAATGTGTATTTATAGTTAGGATTTTTTGCTCCAATGTGCATCACTTTGCACTTGGCCACATTGAACCCCATTTGCCATGTTGACACCCACTCGCCCATCCTCGACAGATCCCTTTGGAATGCCTCACAATCCTCCTTGGTTCTCACCACCCTGAACAACCTTTTGTCATCTGCAAATTTAGCCACTTCACTGCTTACTCCCAACTCCAAATCATTAATAAACAAGTTAAAAAACATCAGACTGAATACTGATCCCTGCGGTACCCCACTGCTTACCACCCTCCACTGAGAAAATTGCCCATTTATACTCACCATTTATACTAACCAATGAATTATTGGTTCATTATTGCAATGTTAAACCACAGCAACTCTGTAGTCTTGAACTTATACATTAATATTAGCATGAACGACTACAAAGTGTCAGCTTTCTCCTAGAAGCCTGCATTTTATTATTTGGCATCTTTAGTTTCAGATTTCAGAGATCTGTCCCTGTCCTGTGCTTACCTGATCTTTGGAAAGAGTACGATGTCAGCCTTAAGCAATCAATTAGGTCATCTTTCCTCAAAGTACTGCATCTTCTTAATTTAGCACGGGATACCAAGTTTACTCTTTTTTGACTTCAGATTCCCTGAGGGGCAAGAGATCTTTGGCAACTTTAAATTATATAAGCTCACAAAAAGCTAATGATGGAGATCAAGTAGCAGCCATCAAAGCAACTGAGCTACTGGGAGCAGGCTGACATTTCGGCAGCAGCCCATTTACTGAAGGAAGTGCTGCCCTGCAGCAGACCTGAAAATAAGTGACTCTGCATCCATGTTTTCCATTGTCCTATTTACATTTGAAAACAGGAGAGCAGCTTATATATGTTTACTGTGTTGGCCTCTCTGGACTTCTTTTGAAAGTGGAAATAGATAAATAAATAGCCTTTGTCTGAACAACCCCCTTTAAAGACTGAAAAACCCTTCAAGGAGCTTGCTCAGATGCTCTTTTCTTGGTCATTCCCTCCCTCTTCCTTTGCCTTCTTGATGTTGGGCTGTATTTGAACTTACATCCAGTTACTGTGTGTTTAGCAAGATACATGTACATTAGACACACATCTGGGCGAATGGGGCCAGCTTCATACTTGGTCCAGATTGCTGGAGAAGCGACAGCCTGTTTAGAGTCTAGTTATTGTAAACAGAAGAAGAGAAGACATTGGATTTATACCCCGCCCTTCACTCAGAGTCTCAGAGCATCTTACAAACTCCTTTCCCTTTCCCTCCCCACAACAGACACCCTGTGAGGTAGGTGGGGCTGAGAGAGCTCTGAGAGAACTGCTCTTTCAAGAACAGCTCTGACATAACTATGGCTTGCCCAAGGTCATCCAGCAGCTGCAAGTGGAGGAGTGGGAATCAAAGCCGGTTCTCCCAAATTAGAGTCCCCAGATTAGAGTCTGCGCACTTAACTACTGGCTCTGCTGCGGAAAGGGTAGTTTAGTCCACTAAATTGTACCCTAGGGGGAGCCGTGGAGCATTCTCTAGTGTTTAGGGTTTATTGAATGTTTTCTCTTACAGTTCAGCCTACCTCTTGTTGTTTTCTCTTTTCTGCTGTGTCTGAGTACGAGTTAGTGCTTATGCTATGAAGACCTCTCTGCTGCATCAGTGTCCTGCAGTCAGTTATTGTCTTTTTGCAAAATCCTGTTGCCATAAATTCCGTGAAAATAAACTCCAAAGCGTGGATTGGATTATTTCTGAACTCTGATGACACAGATTCACCCCAGGGAAGCCTAATCACAAAACAGAAACCTACCTTCTGCCACCTCTCTGACTCATGTTCTAAAGGAGCTGCAGGTCTAGGTTTAACACCCAGCTGCAGGTCTAGGCTAAACACTCACTTCTGAGGAATCTTTAAAACAGGTGGATGAAATTCTGAGATAGTACTGGAAAGAAAACAGAGACTGGAATAATGTAGAATAACCAGGGGTAATTTTATTGCGTGAAATGCCAAAAGACACTGATATTGTCAGAACAATATCAGAAGATGAGAAGGTTTTTATACACTGCTTTTCTCCACCCTAAAGAGTCTGAAAGCCTTCCCTTCCTCTTTTTGTAGCAGGAACTCCTTTACATATTAGGCAACACACCCCTAATGTAGCCAATCCTCCAAGAGCTTACAGTAGACCATGTAAGAAGAGCTCTGTAAGCTCTTGGAGGATTGGCTACATTAGGGGTGTGTTGCCTAATATGCAAAGGAGTTCCTGCTACAAAAAGAGCCTCAGACACCCTGTGATTTGGGGGGGGGGACTAAGAGAGTTCTGAGAGAACTGTGACTGGCCAAGCTCACTCAGCTGGTTTCATGTAGGGAATCAAAACTGGATCTCCAGGTTAGGGGCTGCCACTGTTTACCACTACACCATGCTGGTTCCATGCCTGTAGTGTACGCACACACACACACACACAATATTGTGTCATGTGTAACTCCAGGGAACGTTTGGGGCAGAGGTAGCAGGGAAATAGGGTTGCCAACCTCCAGGTGGGGCCTGGAAATCTCCCAGATTTACCACTGACCTCTAGACTGTAGAGATCAGGTCCCCTTGAGAAACTGGGCTCTTTGGAGGACGGACTGTATGCATGACACAAACTCCTCCTTTTTTCAGGCTCCATCCCTACATATCCAGGAATTTCCCAACTCAGAGTTGGCACCCCTACAGGGAAGAAGTATAGTACCTGTTCATGTGTAATTCTTTGTGGGGAACACACCTGGGGTATTTTCCAAACCTCTAGCTAGCTGATAGCCTTCAGATTTACACAGACCTGTATGCTTTGTATTCTTGGTGCTTGGGGGTGGGGGACAACAATGGGAGGGCTTCTAGTGTCCTGGCCCCACTACTGGACCTCTTGGTGGCACCTGGTATTTTTGGCCACTGTGTGACAGAGTATTGGACTGGAGGAGCCATTGGCCTGATCCAACATTGGCTTCTCTTATGTTCTTAAACTAGGAGGGCTGGGTTTCCAGGAAGCATGCTAGATGAGGTCACGTGAAGACCACAGCAAGCTCATACAGGTAAACATCCAAGGGGGAGATCCACAATAGAGTCCAGGGGTACAGAACATAGAAGCAGCCATGTGAGGGGCCGGATGGGAGCTCAGGCTATGCAGGAGGGCAGGGCCTCAAAATCAGATGGCTGAGCATGAGCTGGAATAAAAACTCAGCTCTTAGTAGAGGCCCTATGGTTGGAGGGAGATTTCAGGTGGAGTCAGAAGGAAGCGTTCTGACTGGTTTGGGGGGGGGTTCATACTGGGGAGGACGTGCTTTCCAAACAAACTGAGCAGGAAGAAAGAGGGATTATAGTTGGGCCTGGAGAGCGCCTGATATTATAACCGATCTCCAGACTACGGAGCTCATTCCTCTGGAGGGAATGGCTGCACTGGAGTGTGAGGTCCATGATGTTACACCCTGCTGAGCTCCCTCCCTGAACGCCACTGTCCCTAGGTTCCATCTCCCCTAATCTCCAGGGATTTCCCAACCCTGAGTTGGCAGTAGGGTTGCCAAACCCCCCGCTTTGCCAGGGGTCCCCCATTTTGGGGGGGTTTCTACCCGCCGCCGGCTAGATGGCCGGCAGGGGAAGCCCCACCCCCACCCCCAGCACCCACAGCCACCCATCTCTCTCCCTTTAAATGTGTGGAACCCATGTTTCCTCCCAAGCCTGATCTCCCCAAGCTTGCAGGGAAATGCCAGCTTCGTGCTTATAAAAGGGAAACACTGCTGCTCTTAAAGGGGAAAAGCCGGCTCCTGCATTTAAAAGGGAAACGCCGGCTCCTTTAAGTGCAAGGAACTGCCGTTTCTGAAGATCTGGCACATGGGCGGGTTGGGGGGGGTGGATGTCCCCAACGTGACGTCATCACGTTGGGATGCCCCGCCCCCTCCAGGAACGCCCCCAAAGTCCCCCGCTTGGGGTGGAAGATGGACTTGGCAATCCTAGTTGGCAGTCCTAGTTAGAGGTGAGACAGGTGTCAGCTTCAGAAGTAAAATTCATTAAATTACAGGCTGAGATCATTGGGGTGGGGTGGACGGTCAATTGTTCAGCAAGATTAAAGCAAAACAATGAAACATTGTCCTTTAAGAACAACTTGCTTAGATCATAATGCTTCGAATACTGGTCATGGAGTGCCGGATTAGGTTAATCTTTCTCTGGGATCCTTTGTGCCAGAATCCACTTTCTGCACCTCAGTAATGCAGCCATTGTCTTCTCATGGGCATGATTAAGTAGCCAGCTCCTGCTTATACTTCTGATCAGTCTTGTCTTCTTTGTCTGACAAATATCCAGTATTTGGCTTGCATGTTTCTCATAGGCAAAAGTTTCCTGGGATTTCTTGAGAAATGGCAGAACAGGTGGGCTGGTTGCAGGCCAAGGCATAGAAACTAATGCCAATAAAATGGAGGCAGAAATGTAATGGCAATAATCCTTGAATTAACGTTTATTTTGAAAATGTCTATCCTGCTTTCTGCACTAAGAACCCAATATCTGATCTATCCAAGAACTAAGACCTGCTTTGCTCAAGACTCAGGTGCATGAGTCAGGTTCCTGAGACTGGTGCCAACAGTACTGTATCTTAGACATGGTTCCAGCTGAGCTTAAATACTCCTTCAAGGAGGTGAAGGCACAGTCCCTGCCTCTCCAGAAGCAGACTTACAGTTCTTAAAGGCATGATGTCTGGTTATGGCTGCAAATACTCTAACAGGGCTGGGGCGGCTCTTGACCTTGTGTGGTCAGTTGGGGAGAGGCCTTCAGAACTACAGCAGCTTCTGGGATGGAGAATTCAGGGTCTAAGCCAAAAGGCAGGATTGTGTCCCATGGACAGCACAGACCAAGTCTTCTACGGCTCCATCAACAAATATAACAGTACTCCTGGAGACATCTCAGCTACTTTCCTCTGAGGTAGTTTCAGGGGCTCAGCTTCCTCCTCTTCTGAGCCTTCAGCCTTTTTACTGGGTGAGGAGAAGTCAATGCTCTGTTCCATGACAAAACGAAGAACTGAACATTTGTTCCGGGTTGAAACTCCAGTAAACCCAGGCACCAGCCAGGCCCTGACCATCTTGGCTTCACTGCACACTCTCAGTAGGACCACAAACAATCTAGTCATTATTATATCCCTGGTCAATACAACTCAGCTGTGGTTACAAAAGCAGTAAAAATCACAGAGAGAATATATAGTTTAAAGACAGTTTAAAACACTAGGAAATAGAACTTCAAGCACTAATGTCAATATAATGCTGCCAGAATGACTGTAGATTGACAAAAACCAACCGAGCAGGACTGGAATGGTATCACCAGGGAGAGGAAGTGAGTATTTCCATGGCAACAAAGAATAAATTATTCAAGAAAAGAAGGTAGGAAATGGGGATTCTTAAGGAGGATGATTCAAACAGTAGTCTCTCTTCAAATTGTGAATGCAAGCAAACTGAAACATATTGTGCCCAGCTCTGAGAGAGAAAGTGAGTGAGAAAGAGAGAACAATCACAGAGAAATTGAATACTGTGCATTTAAGAAGTTTCCTAAACAATCTAATCTTTCCTATGAAAGTTAGTAGCAGATGCTTGTGTCTGCAGGAAGAAAACTTTGATTAAAAAGAAATTTCTATATACGCGTTAACAACAAAACAGTACAATGCATGAATAAAAATATCAGAAGGAGCAACATGAATAAAGTTGAAAAGCAATATATTACATCAAAGAAAAGTTGTTGGGGTGGTGTAATAAAAAGTGGAGAGGGGAATGTAATCAAAAGGCAGGAGGAGCATAGGTGGCGCTGTCCCATGCATACATTCAGATGCCTTCTAATGTATCAGACCATTGATCTATCAGGGAAATTTTTCTTCTCAGACTAGCAGTGACTCTCTGGGGTCTCAGGCAGAGGTCTTTCACTAACAACAAAATAACATCTTCCTTTTCACTGGAGATGTTTGGGGGATCCCATCATACCTGAGGCTCCTGTGCCTTTGCAACCCGCATTGGCAGACCACAGGGACACTGAATTGTCCCTGTCTCTGCATGCCTTGAGAGTCAAACAACTATCTGCAGTGGTGCAGGAGTCAGGCAGAGATAAGAAGGCAATCCTGGATAAGAGCAGCTAGATGCACACTGGTCACTGTAGCTTCTGGTGCTGCTGTGGGTTCAGCCGGTAGGTGGCACTGCACTGTGAATACCCTCTACGCCTGCTGGATGGCTGCCTGCAAAGGGCCAACAGAGACACAAGGACAGTAATGAGTAATGTTCCACCATAGCAGAAGACAGGAAGTGGAATCCAGAACTCTACACATGGTATACTTGCAGTTCATGGTGTACTTGCAGTTCTCTTTCCGTTGGGGGTTCCCATATGGTGTCCCCATTGAGCCAATACCTTTACCATGCAGGGAGTTGTATTGAGACTGTGCATGTACTAGAGTTTGCTGGTAGTCATATAAAACGATAGTTGCTTTCTGTGAGTTGGCCCCCCACCCCACCTTGCAGAGGCAATCACACTTGCATGACAGTGGGTCATCATAACCACAGTCATAGAATGATATATTGACAGAATATCTGGACAGGAGACTCTCTTGCTGCACTGTGCATTCTTTTGGATAGTAAAGGAGGAAGGATTGTTGACACAACACACAGAGTTGGTACAGGGGGCAGAGAGAAACACCAGCCACAGTCAAGGCTGTAGGCAGATTTCCTGTGTGGGATGCCTTGTCTTGGATCCCCAGTTGAAGGAGTGGAGGCTGCCGTTTGTGTTTGGGTCCTTGGGTGGAGTATCTGTAAGGGCTGTAAGAAATCTGTAGCTGTAAGAAATCTCCTATAGTAATGTTTGTTCTCTCCTGTAGCTGAGCAAAGTGCCCTTTCTCTAACATTTTCATCACAAATATCCTTCCATGTGTGTTCTGTGTGTGAATGACACGAGGCCAAATGTAGCCTCATGCTTTATTGTAACATTTTGCTTCTTTTCTGAGACCCCTTATATGGAACACCTGTAATGAAAATGTTCTGAGATGATGTGTGTTCTGCTGCCTCCTTGCCTCCCTTAGCATTTCTTAATTATTTTCACTTCCCTCCCCCTTCTTATTCTAGAGGCTGGCATTTTAAACCATAGCAATGTACATATAACACCCCATAGCAAAACACCACACCTATCATCTGAGCTATGGGTATCCTGGCTGGAGTATATGTAGTGCTTAGGAGAGCTGTGTTTGGCTTGAGGCTTGCTTGGTTTCCTAAGCTGAGCTTTGTGTTGGGAGGCAAGTGAAGGGGATTCCCACTGTCTGTTACATGCATGAAAGTTTTTACAGTTATGCTAAGGTTGCTGTTGTTATTACACAAATGCAGGGGGCATGGGGCGAGCTGGGACATTTAGGATTCCGACTAGGCCTTGGCCTGCCTCTGAAATATGAGCACGCCCCCCCCCCATCATCCATTTCTATGCCAATGAAAGTAGGGTTGCCAGCTCTGTGTTGGAAAATACCTGGAGACTTTGGGGGTGGATCCAGGAGAGGGTGGGGTTTGGGGAGGGGAGAGGCCTCGGCATGGTCCAATGCCATAGAGTCCACCCTTCAAAGCAGCCATTTTCTCCAGGGGAACTGATCTCTGTCAGCTGGAGATCAGTTGTCAAAGCGGGAGATCTCCAGGCCCAACCTGGAGGCTGGCAACCCTAAATGGAAGGTTTGCACAAGTGCAGCTCTGGTGTATCTCCCACTTATGCCAGTGTATCTTGAAGTTACACTGGTATTTGGATTAGTTGCCATCCTATGTCATTCTCTGACAAGGTTTAGGATTGTGCTGTATTGGAGTTTTATTTCACATGGCAGTTTTGCTCCAGATTGGCATCCAAACCAGAGTGATCTCCAGACTGCAGAGATCAGTTCCTTGGAAGACGTTGGCTGGTTTGGAGGGTGGGCTCTATGGCATTATGCCTTGCTGAGGAGCTTACCCTCCCAAAACCCCACTTTCCCCAGGTGCCATCCCCAAATCTCTAGGAATTTACTAACTAGGAGTTGGCAGTAAGAACACAAGATAAGCCATGTTGGATCAGGCCAATGGCCCGTCCAGTCCAACACTCTGTGTCACACAGTGGCAAAACCTAGGTGCCATCAAGAGGTCCACCAGTGGGGACAGAACTCCAGAAGCCCTACCACTGATGCCTCCCAAGCACCCAGAATACAGAGCATCACTCCCCAATCCTGTCCACAATCTACTAATTCCTCTGAAATTCTTCCTTTCATTAAAAAAACAAAAACAAAATCCTAGCCTTGTATCTGCAGAGGCCTAGTTAAAAACCACCAAAAAAAGTCAGGTATTTTTGTTGTTCAGTATTTAGACCTCTTTGGCATTTAATAATGTTATCCAAAGCAACCCCCCCCCTGACATTCTGAAAGCAATAAATAGTCAAGAAATTACTTCCTGCTAAGACCAGGAAGAGTTTCTCTGAAGCATTGTACTGTTTCTTTTTACAACATAAGTAGGGCTTTTGCCCCTGGGTGGTCAGTTATAGTAATTGCAAGTAAATATTATCGATCAATTTGATTTCTAACCCGCCCTCCCCACAAGCAGTCTCAGGGTGGGTTACATAAAAGTATCATATTCAAATCATATTGATTGTCCCAACAAATTCAGCTGCTGATCTCTTTATTAGGGGCTCACTTTGAACTGGATTGTGACCCTAGAACCCAAATCCTATAAAAGGATCCATGTGGACTACAAGAATGTCCAGCTGACTAAAGTCTGTAGGGCTGGGATATTTTGTACTACACCATTATGCTGTTTGATTTAAAACCCTCAGAACAATCAGAGTTACAAGTATCCAGGTGTGGGTGGAGTTCTCCCAGAATTACAACTCATCTTAAGACTACAAAGATCCAGTCCCCTGGAGGACTATCATATAGGTGAAACAGAATTCCTAGAGTGGCTACAGGAGGTGGATGCTTCTCCTATAGTATACCACAGAGGCGATGAAAAACAAATTTTCACCCGTAAATACACTAAAGGCCATTAACCAGTTTGGGATTGAAAGTTGGCTGGAACTGCTATTGGCTGATGACCTTCTTAGCTCTGAGAAGGGGGTTTTGAGTGTGTGTTTGAGTGGCACTTAACTTTCTAATTTTTTCAGTCATTGAATATATAAGAAAGGACAAATCCGCCATTAGCTTCATAGGCATTCACAGGGCTTCTTGCAGACCAGTTACAGCCACCAATATGTCTCCTCCTGAACTTCTGGCCATCAATTTTCCTGGAACTTTGCTTAGCTAAGAAATTACTGTGCAGGCAAAGACTTTGGCTTCAAATCAGCATCCATATCCATATTGCATATGTATAAAAATATAAAGTATTAATAAAAAGCTATTTACAGAACCTGTTGTTTTTTAAAGAGTTTGGGTTGGTTGTGTACAATTTTATGGCAAACTTAGTTTCATATGTGAAATGGCCAAAAAGGATTGGCAAAAGGTAGTCTTGAAATAGAAATTATTTATTCAGTTTTCTATGTAATGTGCAAATATTTATTTGCTTGGAGTGGGTCCTCAAATTGTGTGAGCTGCTTCAGTTTTGGATGATAGCCTTCCAGGGTTCTTCGACAATGATTTTTCTCCTTTACATGAGGATAGTTTTTCCATTTGTCATTAAAATGCTGTATTATATGATTAATTATATGATCCAGTATATGGACGTAGTTGCCAAATCCACGTTTATAAGCAAAACTGTGAATACACGGTGCGGAAAGGTTATAAGTAACAAAGTAACACCATGCACAAAATGTTCCCTGCATACTAATTATTAGAATTTACTATCATATAGCATATGAGATTTCAACAATATTAATTTTATGAACAATTACTCAAAGGTATAGATTTCCAATTATTCAAAGATATACAGTTTCACAAGGAAAGAACAATGAATGCTTAACACCTATTCCAAAGTTTGTAAAAACAGCCCAAAAGTTTTTTTGGAGTTGCTCCCAATATTTAACCGTAGAGAGTGTAGTCTCAATAGACAATGGAGATGCTATCAACGAGAATGTGCGTCTAGGATTTTCTGCATGTTTCAAAGTCTTCTTCCAGGTTGCAAATTATCAATGGAACTACATAAAAACAAAGAATAAACAAACAATGAACTCTACCATCACAGTGCTAGAATCACGGAATTATGGCTCTTAACCATTAGTGACTCACCCGGAGTAATTATTTTGATAAGCAGCAAAAACGCTGTCTGTTCTCTCATTTGGCAACTAGGTTCTCAAAGTTCAAAATGAAAAGGGGAAAAATTTAACTTCTCGCCTCTGTGATTACAGGCATTTGGATTTAACAATAGCATGTGCAGTTAAAGCTACACAGTCAACAGTGAAGTTAACTATAGAAAAGCAGACAAATCTAAAGATAAATTGAGATCTTTAGTAGACAATGTCTGAAACTTGTGTATAAAGAACGTTTTGCATCTTTTGCATTTTAATGCGCAGACACACATCAAATGGGATGCCAATGGTGCTGCTGACTCCATCGGTCAATATCATACAATGGCTAAGGCAAACAGTGGCCTGATAGTCTCTGACTGGCGTAAAGAGAACTAGAGGATGAACTTGATCAAATCCAGGGCCAGGTTGAGGAGGAAGTGACCCATGCTGTGCTTAAGGGACATGGGGATCTGGAGGAGCCAATCATAAGCTATATTCTCAACTGCCTATTCAATGGCTGGAACAAATACTACAAACCCTTCATCTTCTCTTGTAAAGTTGACACTTCCAACCTACATGGTCAACAGTCCATTAATGTTTGCTTTTTTAAAAAAATCATAGAGTAATGTACAATAATGATGTCTGTTCAACAAATGCCATGCATTTGAGTGACTATCATCAATAAAATAATCAAACACTATGCGATTAGCATCAAATATATATATTTACAACCATATCATGCACATTTATCATCTTATATGCAAGGATACATCATTCACACATATTGTGCATCACAGTTGTGAAATGGACTTGGAATAAAAATAAACTATTCGAAAGCTGAATGCATTGGAGCTGGGAGCCTACGGTGCTGTTTGGTCAACTCTGTTCAGTTTAGGTGCTCTAATCCAGCTGGACGCCACATGTGGAGGAGCAGGCTTCTCCACACCTGGGTATTGCACATGCAAATGTGTGCTGCAGACATGGTAAAACGGGCCTTGAGCTGCAGGAACCTTAGGGATGTGGGATTTATTCAGCAAGCTCTGGTATCCAACTGCTAGACCTCAATAAGAACTTAATTTCTCAAGTTTTATTCCATGCCATCCAGGACAAAGACTCTTTGTGTAGCCCAAAACAGCCTTCCTCGTCTACCTAGAAGATTCTTGCAGTCTTCTTTGCATCCTCCTCTCCATGTTGGTTGCCTTCAATGACTCTTCCTCCTGACTTCAGGGGACACCATTGAGTAGAAGTGAGTCTCCAACCTTAGACAACAAGTTACGAGCCTCTTACTTGTCTCCTGAGTGACCAGTGTTGGAATTATTGCAAAATGTAAAAGCGCATACTTATGTTTTAAGTAGCTTGAGTACACTTCAGTGGTACTTGAGCAAGAAATGATTGGGTGGGTTCTGCTCAAAGCACTCTGAATGTTGAAAGACTATATAAATGATAACTGAATGTTATTTGAGGACATCTTCTAGCAATTTAGTGTTGTTTACTTTCCGCCTTGCTTTTCCTAATCAACATGTATCTCATTGAGTAGATTAAAATTCATGGACCTGAATCTAGGGGATCAAATTCTTGCTGATTTATTTATGTAACAGCATTTTTTTCTTTCTTACCTATCTCTCTCTCTTTCCTCTCCATTCTCTCTTTCTGACTATTGCACCTCCTTTGTCAAACATTACATTTGAAGTTCATACGGGCACAGGACAGCCCTTTTGTTTGTCACACTGTAACATAACTGCTTCTATATGCCTGAATAGGAAGAATCTGTCTGCTATCATTCATCCACTGGTGGCATCCAGAGTAGATCAGCAATGTGCTGTCCATGTGTCTGCCTTTGAAGAACATTCAAAAACTACAATTGGTCCAAAATGCAGCTATGGAGCAAGGCATTTGGAGCGTACAACTCCCATTTTGAATTTTATTTATTTATTTATTTATTTATTTGTTTATTTAAATTTATAACCCGCCCTCCCCACGACCGGGCTCAGGGCGGCGTACAGATGGGGCCAATGCCCAATACATAAAACATTAAAACTGCATTTTAAAAACATTCAGTGCAATATAAGTGCTCTCCACAACAACTAACAAGGGAACCGATGACGTCATCAGGATGGTATCCTTAGTGGCCACAACTCCACGCAGTACCACCATTTTTGCACTCACGGTGAGTTGGTAATAAGGGCTAGGACAGTTGGTAACAGTCAAATTAATGTCGCTGGCTCCCATTTGATTTCTGGAACCAACTGAAAGTGTTATTTTTGCCTTTGAAAGTCCCAAATGGCATGGAACCAGGATAAAGACTATCTGTTCCTATCTGAACCTACCCATTCATTCATGTCATTATCAGTGGCCTTTCTTCATGTCTTCCTGACATCTAAAGCATGAGAACACCAGGCAGGGCCCTCTTGACAGTGGTGTCTGAGGCTGTGGTCACATGGCAAGATTACCGCAGTTGTTCCCGCGGTATATTTGATCGGGGGCATTTTTTTGTGGGTTGGGATGATCCCACATCCCTCCTTGAACTGCTTGCATTGCACGCCAAGGCTCCAGGCACTGTTCAGATAGCTGTGCCAGCCAAGCAGCAACATGGCACAAGTTTTTTAAATTTTCTTTGCCCTTGCGCATATATGCATGGCCAAATCACCGCTCCCACTTAGATGCACTATACTCCCTTGTTTTTGCAGTTTTTTCCCCCAAACAGCGAACAAAATGAACCACCAACGTACAACTGAGCGCTGGAGTCTATATATGTGCATTTGAACGTTCATGAATTGAATATATTCAGCGCAGGATTGATCATGCGCACAGCAGCGAAAGCTGAGGGGGAAAATTCAGTGCAAGAAGGACGTTCAGATGACCTAATCGCATTCATAGCAAGAGATGGCTGTCCAGACAGGTGATATTGTGGATTCACAGCCCAAATATTTGGAAAGTACTTGATTTTCCCGGTGTTGGAAAAACCACTAGGAAACTGGGAGGATTGCGGAGGGTGAGTCCACTTCGATACGGGAGACAGATGCGGCCGTCTGATCAGCCTTTTTAAATGCAATTGGGAACAATGGTGAAATCCGATCAAAATGACCATGTGACCACAGCCTGATTGAATTTTCCCTCCTGAGACCCCCTCACTGTGGGGGTTCATACGGAAAATTAGAAAGTTGTTGTTTCAGAGGATATTTGGGGTGAATGACAATTACTTATTGCCCTGACGATTTTGTTGTTTTACTGCTGATTCTGCTGTGATATTATTGCTTCTAATTATCACCTGTTATTTTTATATTGCTATGAAAAGCCACATGGGCCCCTTTGGATGGAAGTGTGGGTCATAAATATTTTAAATAATTAAATAATGCGCACTGCACTTTTGTATGGGAGGAAGAGCAGCTTCTCGTAATAATAAAGTAATAATATGTATAATTGTGTATTGTGCTATGTAACCATTCACCTCATGAATTTTCTTGGCCACACAGGAAATTCAGGAGGTAAATGAAAACAACTGTGCACTGTCCAGTCATGTGGGGATCCTGCCTCTGTTCCATTCCATGAAGTTCACTGAAAAGTTCAACAACTCACCAACTTCTGTATATAATCAACAGAGAAGCTCTCAGTGCTCCGTAGGTAGCCAGTCTAAATAGAAAGTCAATTCCCAAACCACAGATTTCAGGAATTCATTACAGTTCGAGAGTCCCTCAACTTTGCGGCATGATCTGTGTAATCATATCCTAGTTCAACTGCTATCCATGTTAACAAAGATAAAGCTGAATCAGTTGTTCCTTGCTTGATTAGCATTCTATACGTTCCAAAATCATTAAGGGCCCATGGTTCATTAAACCGGAGCATTACAAAGATAACTCCATTTAAAGTAAAGTATAGCCCATTAGAATTATAGCCCACTTCTGACAAACGTGTTTTGCATATCAGAACCTCGAGGCATTTTGAAACTCTTATATTTGAAATCAAATTGGGGGGTGGTGGTTCATGCTTATGAGCAGATGTTCAAAGAGATTGAGTTTCTAGACACTTTAAATGACTGTGCTATGGAGCAGATGGTCACAGAACCTACCAGGGGAGAGGCGATCCTTGGTCCTAAGTAACACTCAAGACCTGGTGAGAGATGTAAAAGTGATTGCACCGCTTGGGAACAGTGATCATAATGTTGTTGAGTTCAACATTTGTACAAATAGGGAATTGGCCAAAAAGACTCACACAACCACTTTTAACTTTAAAAGGGGTAATTTTTCTGATATGAGGGGACATGTGGGGAGGAAACTGAAGGGAAAAGTAGAAAGGGTCAAAACCATTGGGGAAGCTTGGAAACTGTTTAAAACTACAATTCTAGAAGCTCAAATAAAATATATTCCGCAGGTTAGGAAAGGCACAAACAGGTATAAGAAAAAGCCTACATGGTTAACAAACAAAGTAATGGAAGCTGTAAAAGGTAAAAAGGATTCCTTTAAGCGGTGGAAAGCTAGTCACAGTGAGGCTGATAAAACAGAACACAGGCTATGGCAAATAAAATGCAAGTCTGTGGTCAGGCATGCAAAAAGGGAATATGAGGAGCATATAGCAAAAAATGTAAAGACCAACAATAAAACTTTCTTCAAATACATTAGAAACAGGAAACCAGCCAGGGAGGCAGTGGGGCCCTTGGATGACCAAGGGGTAAAAGGAGTACTGAAGGATGATAGGGAAATGGCTGAGAAGCTAAATGCATTTTTTGCCTCCGTCTTCACTGTGGAAGATGAGAGGTGCTTGCCCACTCCAGAGCCGCTGAGTTCGGGAGGGGTGTTGAAAGACCTGAGTCAGATTGAGGTGACGAGAGAGGAGGTCCTAAAACTGATAAACAACTTAAAAACTGATAAATCACCAGGCCCAGATGGCATACATCCAAGAGTTCTGAAAGAACTCAATTGTGAACTTGTGGATCTCCTGACAAAAATATGTAATCTCTCCTTAAAATCAGCCTCCATTCCTGAGGACTGGAAGGTAGCTAATGTCACTCCCATCTTTAAAAAGGGTTCCAGAGGAGATCCGGGAAATTACAGGCCTGTCAGTCTGACGTCGATACCGGGTAAATTGGTGGAAACCATTATTAAGGAAAGAATTAGTAGGCACATAGATGAACAAAACCTATTGAGGCAGACTCAACATGGGTTCTGTAAGGGAAGATCTTGTCTCACTAACCTGTTAATGTTCTTTGAGGGGGTGAACAAACATGTGGACAAGGGGGATCCAATAGATATTGTTTACCTTGACTTCCAGAAAGCTTTTGATAAAGTTCCTCATCAAAGGCTCCTAAGCAAGCTCAAAAATCATGGGATAAAAGGACAAGTCCTTTTATGGATCAAAAACTGGCTAATTAATAGAAAACAGAGAGTGAGTATAAATGGGCAGTTCTCCCAGTGGAGGGGTGTAAGCAGTGGGGTACCACAGGGATCAGTACTTGGTCCACTGCTTTTTAACTTGTTCATTAATGATTTGGAGTTGGGAGTAAGCAGTGAAGTGGCTAAATTTGCGGATGATACGAAGTTGTTCAGGGTGGTGAAAACCAGTGAGGATTGTGAGGCACTCCAAAGGGATCTGTCAAAGTTGGGCGAGTGGGCGTCAACATGGCAAATGGGGTTCAATGTGGCCAAGTGCAAGGTGATGCACATTGGAGCCAAAAATCCTAACTATAAATACACGTTGATGGGGTCTGAACTGGCAGAGACAGATCAAGAGAGAGATCTTGGAGTTGTAGTAGATAACTCACTGAAAATGTCGAGACAGTGTGTGACTGCAATAAAGAAGGCCAATGCTATGCTGGGGATTATTAGGAAGGGTATTGTAAACAGATCAGCCAATATCATAATGCCGCTATATAAATCAATGGTGCGACCTCATCTGGAATACTGTGTGCAATTCTGGTCACCACACCTTAAAAAGGATATTATAGCTTTGGAAAAAGTGCAGAAAAGAGCAACTCGAATGATAAAAGGGTTGGAACACTTTCCCTATGAGGAACGGTTAAGGCGCTTAGGGCTCTTTAGCTTGGAGAAACGACGACTGAGGGGTGACATGATTGAGGTTTATAAGATTATGCATGGGAAAGAGCAGGTAGAGAAAGAAGTACTTTTCTCCCTTTCTCACAATACAAGAACTCGTGAGCACTCCATGAAATTGCTGAGCGGTCGGGTTAGAATGGATAAAAGGAAGTACTTCTTCACCCAAAGAGTGATTAACACTTGGAATTCACTGCCACAGGAAGTGGTGGCAGCTACAAGCATGGACGGCTTCAAAAGGGAATTAGATAAGCATATGGAGCAGAGGTCCATCAGTGGCTATTAGCCACAAGGTATAGATAGGGACTCTGGGGCAAGTGATGCTCTGTCATCTTGGTGCTTGGGGGGGGGTCAACAGTGGGAGGGCTTCTAATGTCCTGGCCCCACTGGTGGACCTCCTGATGGCACTGGTATTTCTGGCCACTGTGGGATACAGAGTGTTGGACTGGATGGGCCTTTGGCCTGATCCAACATTGGCATCTCTTATGTTCTTATGTTCTTAAGCCGGAAGGAGAAGACAACAGAGACAACAGAGGAAGCTCCTCCACGTCAGCGATAGTAAAAGTACCCAGCACGCAAAGAAGCGGTTCTGGATGTGCACAGAAGAGACCCTTTTTATTAACAGAATCTCAAAGGAACATTACTAACATACTAACAGAGAATATGGAGGATAAATTCTCCAGCTCAGAGGTCATGAAGTTAAAAACTTGAGCTTAAGCTGGAACTGGGAGCTGGAGTATAGTGGAGGAGGCAGAACTGCTGCTATTATTTATACCAAACCTGGCCAATTCACAGCATTTATACCAAGCCCAGTGGGTGTAGTCTAAACTCTGCATGGGCCAACTACCACATATATAAACTTGATTATGGCAGCAACAATCTGGTACTTTAAAAATTGGATGGTGAACAATCTGAATCTTCTGAGTCCCATGATTATGAATACACACATTCACAAGCACCATATGGCAAAATTCCTATTGGTATTAGGCCTTCCCAGCTCCTGGTGGGGGCGGGGAATCCTCTGCCCTGAGCTCCCATGGCTTTCTGCAGCTCCAAGCAGCAGTGTGGGAATTAACAAAAAAACCAAAAAAAAAACAAAAACAAACCCCAGCAGCATGGCCTGTGTACTGACATCACTTCCAGGGGAAACTCAGAAGTGACTAGACTTGCCAAGTCCCCCTGGGGGGCAGGGAAACCCCCACCCCAGAGGCCCGTTCCCTGCTGGCGGCAGATCGGGCCCCAGGGGGAACCCCACCCCCAAAGCACGCGATGTGCACGTCACCCGGAAGTGACGCGACCACACCGGGCACGCTGGGGGCGGGGTCACGGTCATCTGAGGGAAAACTCTATGGTTTTCCCTCAGATGGTCGTGGCCCTGCCCGAGCGTGCCCAGCATGGTTGCGTCACTTCCGAGTGACGTGGTTGCAGCGTGCGCGCGCAAAGCACACGCGCACGCACTCCCAGAGCAGCACTGGAGTCCCCTGCTCCAGCGCCGCTTCGGACTTGGCAACCCTAGAAGTGACAGCTTTCCGGCAATTCATTGAGCTGCCCACCATAATTTCCAGCTTTTCCCTGGAAGTGACATCATCATGCCAGTGACACCCTCCCCCCTACTATGTCCCTGCCTTCAACCCTTCCACTCGGTCTGGTAACTCTAGTATTAATATTAGTACCGCTGTTCAAGGTGACATTATTGGGTGTGGCAGCACCAGGTCCCATCCTATGAGTCTTAGGTTTTTTGGATACTTGGGGACCTGTCAGTCCTACCAGCTTCAGACTCTGAGACGCCTGATTGAAGTCCTGAAGTCCCTGACAATGAGCTTCACTTTACTATGATTTCCGTATGAAACATGTATGAAGAATAAAAAAGAAGAGGAGTTGGGAGATTGCAGGGAGCCATGTCCTTCCAAAGGGGGAAGTGGGGTACCCTCCCCTTACCACTTCTCCTCAAGGGCCATGATGTCTCACCCATGACTGCTTTTCCTTTTTGCCAAAGATTTGATAGCATGGTGTATGCAGTCAGGGTCTTCTGAACCAGGCCCGTCGCAAGCACAAATTTCAGTTTCAGTCACATGCAAAATGCCGTTTGTCCATATAATATAGCAAATTAGACAACCCATTCTTCTTACACAGGATGCAATCCAAACTGAGAAACATGTCCAGTCCCAGATGGATTTGCGCACTGATTCAGTATCAAATTATTACTTTTAGAATGTCATACATAGAATAAGGATGCATCTATCCCATTTCCCAAACTATAGATTAGTTACAGTTAATATATCATTAATATATTGTTAATATATAGTTTGTGATATAGCACTACAGATAAAACATATAAAGACTGGTAGCTATCTCTGCTTGTAAGCAAGGCCACTAAAGATCTTTAACATCAGCTTTCAGGAGTTTCAGGAAAAAACATTTAGTTATTTGTCTGTGTTGTGTATGGGGAGCTATATTTATACCCCATCCTATTCTGAAGTGTCAGGATACTTCCTGTCTCATTGACATTCACCCGTTTCTTACCCTTTCTACAGCTCTCTATTGCAGTCCCTGTATAGTTTGTTTTAAGCAGTGAAAACCAATTGGCAACCAAGCATCCCAGGTCTCATTGCCCCTGGACCCCAGGAGGACTATGTGACACATGAGCTCAGACTTAAAAAGGTCACAGGTTTATTTAAAAGAACTGCAGTGTAACTCAGTCAACTTTCTGGCAGATTACAGAACTCTGGGGAAGAGACCGTTTCCTTCAGACGGTCAGGACAAGCAGCCCTAATAGTGTTGCTGCCCAGCCAGTAGGGATATTTGGGGGTGGAGCCTTGGAATGGTGGAGGTTGGGGAGGGGTGTGCGTTTAGCAGGGATGTGATGCTATATAGAGTCTCCTCAAGAGACTGATCTCTGCATTCTGAAGATTAGCCAAAATTTTGGAGAATTCTAGGTCCCACTTGAAGGCTGGCAACCCTATGGGGTTCCCATGGGCCGCCATTCTGTGAAGGGGAAAGCGGTACTGATCTGGTACACTCCCCAGATAACAGGTATGTTCAGTGAACTTTGTTCCCCTATGATTTGGGGCAGTTCACATCATGCCCTACAGAGCAAGGCCTGCCCTACAGCCTGTTATCATGATGATGTTCTAATTGTCCTCTGAATGCAACCATAGGAAAGGTCAGTTGAACTTGACTCTCCTCCTCACCCACTTGTTATGAGGTTCAGACTCTCTGCCACCTCCATGCTACAATTCAGACAAATAAAGGCATGAAAGTATGACCATGTGTGCCATCTTCTCAGAAGAGCTCAGTCCTCACTTGCCTAATGCCATTTTCACAAATACAAATCCCTTGACCCTAGTGGCTATGCTGGTCTTATGCTCAGCCATATCAACCTTTGCTGGGCAGCTGGCATTAGGCCACAGGCTTCACTGGAGCTTAGTGGACCACCCAGCCCATCCTACAGACACAATACAGCCCTCCACTTGAAGAGACAAGCTACAGCCCATCTGCTACTGAATATTATGTTCATCCAGCTGTAGGATCAAGAGATTGAGAAGCTAGTTGTTTTGCGAGCCACTAGGGGACTTCTAGCAAGAACTGATCCTATCACATTCCTCTGAGGCCCTTCATGCTGTTGTTTTCAAGCCACATTGGGTTCCAAAAGGAGATGCCTATTCTGCCTCCCTACCCAAAAGATGCACATGCCTGTGCCTTTGCGGGCAGCTGTTGTCTGAAGCAAAAGAAATGGAGGGCCAGTAACTCTTTGCACAAGCAAAATTCAACTGCTGAATAGTGTGGCAGGTCACAAATACTTGGTTAAGACCCTGGTGGATGAGAGGCCCATACCCTAAACTTGGGATGCAGAAAGCCTTTGCCTGTAGCAGTTGCTGCGACAAAACATGGGTCCAGGGCTTTTTTTGTAGAAAAAGCCCAGCAGGAACTCATTAGCATAATAGGCCACACCCAACAGCAGAAACACATTAGCATATTAGGCTACACCCCATGCCTTCCCTTGGCTTGCCTGCCCCCCCCCCCTATGGCTGCAGGGAGCCTGGGCAAGCCAGCCCTTGAAAGGAAGGGAAGGCAGTTTAAACTACGTTCCCTTGGCTTACCTGGGTGCCCCACGGCTGCAGGGAGCTCGGGCAAGCTGGCCCTTGGACAGGCCAGGGAAGGCATGGGGAGGCATTTAAATTCCTCCCCAATCTTTCCAGGCCCCACCCCTGGCCCGCACGCCTTTTAGTTGTGGGGTGGTCGCTCTCCAGGCCTTCCCTCCGTAGCCACGCACACAGAGGTTTTGGCTGTAGAAGAAGAAGAAGAGGAGATTGGATTTATACCCCGCCCTTCACTACCCAAAGGTGTCTGAGAGCGACTTACAAACTCCTTTCCCTTCCCCTCCCCACAACAGACACCCTGTGAGGTAGGTGGGGCTGAGAGAGCTCTTGACAGAAACTGCTCTTTTTCAAGGACAGCTCTTATCAGAACTACGGCTTGCCCAAGGTCGTCCAGCCAGGTGCAAGTGGAGGAGTGGGGAATCAAACCCGGTTCTCCCAGATTAGAGTCCGCGCACTTAACCACTACACCAAACTGGCTCTGTAGTGGGCGTGGCTAACTCTGAAGCCAGCTGGAACTCTGTTCCTGTGCGTTCCTGCCCAAAAATAGCCCTGCATGGGTCACATAGCATACTAGAATGGCAAGAGATTGATGACTGGCAGGGCTTTTTTGAACACTGTCCAGATTTGGAACTGGCATGCTTTTAAGATGCTGTAAGAGGTAACCAGGCTGCGACCATTGTACTAACACCACATGTGATTCCAGGGCACAGATAGGCCATAGTTATCAAGTGTCAGGAGCATGGAGCCTAATCCCCATGCCCTTCTCCTTTTGCTCTACTTTAAAAAGGTAAAGGTTCCCTTGCTCGAAAGCCAGTCAAATCCGACTCTAGGGTTGCAGTGCTCATCTCCGTTTCAAAGCCGAAGAGCCAGTGCTGTCCGAAGACGTTTCCGTGGTCATGTGGCCGGCATGACTAAAAAGGCGCACGGAACGCTGTTACCTTCCCACCAAAGTGGTCCCTATTTATCTACTTGCAATTTCTTGCTTTCGAACTGCTAGGTTGGCAGGAGCTGGAACTAGAGACAGGAGCTCACCCTGTCTTGCGGCACCCGGGTCTTGAACCACCGAACTCCTGACCTTCCACAGCCTGCAGTTCAGCGTCTTAACCACTTGAGCCACCGCAGCTCCTTTTGCTCTACTTTAAGACACCATAATTTAAGGGTCACTTGCTGCTTATCCAGGTAGCAATCCTTCACCTCCAGTGCCTTTCAGCATATCTAGAATATGTGACCAGTTCAGTGATCCAAAAAGCCCCTCAGTATTCAGTTCGGTAAGCAGCCTTGCAAAGGTGAGCTTTGTTGTATGCTTCCTAGGCTCACACACCAAAAGTGTGCTTAAAAAATGCTTCAGTGGACTTCACACATTGCTGCATGTATTTCCTAAGCAGCAGGGAAGGGACATTTCCTTTTGTCCAAATGAAGCCTTCCACATTTGTCAATCGATATGCAACCCAACCTGTCCAACCCCCCATATTAAACACCAGGTTGGAGCCATATAACTCTCCCCTCTCCCTTAACAGTGGATAGTGAGGGGACAAGAAGCAGACAGTGTATCAGTATGTTAGCATCGAAAACAATAAGCAAGCCTACTGAAATGAATGTGAGTTATATACCCAAGTTTGCCCAGCAGAATACCCATTCCTTCCAAATAAGCATGTGCAGGTCAAGTTCTTGGCAGACTGTGTCCTGTCCATATAGGTTTCTATACCTCTACCATTATAAATGTGAAAAAATAGCCTAATATACCTGCATGCAAGTATGACCAGGTTTTCTTTAATAAGTAGCAAATTGGCTCTTTAATTTTATAAGGAGTGTTAATAACAGATTTTCTACTTTAGTCTCTCTTTTTTATATAATATGTTTTTCATACTCGAATGACGCTTCCCCATTGTCTCCATGGGTGTCTGAAGCAATATTGAAGTAATTATCCCTCTCGGAAGGAAGCCTTGGAAAATAGTCTGTGCCATTACTGCTCCCTTCATAACTGCCCAAACACCATGAAGAAACAAATTCCCTTTGCATTGCATTGCAGTTTGAGCACCAGTGTAGATATGGAGATTCCCTTTATTGCAGATGATCTGCTAGCAAATGATAGACCCAACGATTCTGCCTGAATAAACTACATCATACACCTGGCGTTCTGAGTCTCTTAAAAAAAGGAAGACATGGAAATGAAAAAGGCCCTCATTTTAATAGTGCAAAAAAAGAAAATTGCTGCTCCATACCAGAGTGTGACTCTGTTGTAGTCTGAAAGATATTATGTCCTCTGGGTTAGATTGCTCCAGATGATTATTCGAAGGCTGCATGACATTGATATGGGCAACTAGTGGCTTTTGGAACACTTATGGCCTTTGAAAAATACCACCTGACCTCCTGTCAGCTCAGAGATGAAAGAGCCATGATGTGAAAGGAGTTGCTGTAGCAACAGGAGTTGTCAACAACAGGCCATGCTGAAGACTGGAATTTGTATAGTCTGGAAATGGGTGGAGTCCTTGACGGAATATCCTCTTCCCCCTTTTCAAACTGACCTGCTAACCAAGTTAGTTGCAGAATAGAACTATGGCTTTTCTAGACAGGCATTCCAGGCCTCTGGTACAGTACTGTCTTTTGACTGAATCAAATACCATTATCTGCTGTAGCTAATGAAAGGCCACTTCCATACAGAGGCATTAAAAGCTGCCCCAGCAGTGGAACTAGGGATGCCCGGCCTCCTGGCTTCCTGTCTTTCAGCTGCTAGTGAGAGGAATTGAGGTGAAAAAGAACACAAACTGCTGTCATGCTGGTGCATTTATGTAACTTCCAGTTAGGGTGGCCAGCCTCCAGGTGGGGCCTGGGGATCTCCTGCTTTTACAACTGATCTCCAGCTGACAGAGATCAGCTCCCCTGGAGAAAATGGTTGCTTGGAATGGTGGACTCCATAGAATTGTACCATGCTGAGGCCCCTCCCCTCCCCAAACCCTGCCCTCTTCCAGATCCACCCCCAAAGTCTCCAGGTATTTTCCAACCCAGACCTGGCAACCCTACTTCCGGTGAAAACTGAAAGTGACATGGTGGATGCTCTAGCATTTTGCAAAAGCTCTATGCTTAAATCTAGAAGGGATGTCAGTGTGCTGGCACAATGCCGATGATCCAGGCCCTGCCTTTGCTTCCTCCTGGGTGTGTGTGTGTCCAGCTGCTGACAATATAGAGAGAAAAATACAATAAGAAACCAGAAAGGGAGGGCAGGCTTCTCATTGCCAAGCAGATCCTCTCTCTCCACCAGCTAATCTTCTGCCAAGCTCTGTCTAGGCTATAATCCTCACATTAAGAGCCATTTGGTTTACACCTCTGGGTGTGACCCAGGCTCAAATACCTGTGTGCAGAGAGGAGAGCAAATTAAAATATAGTTGTCCATAGGCTGTGCTTTCAGATACTGGTAAAGTTCTACGTTTTCAGTCTATTGATTTTCCAGAGGTGGACATTTATCTTTTCAGCGTTATAATACGAGTCCCATAGCTGTAGTTAGGGAACAGAGGGTCCATTTACATTGACCATTGGTTAGTCTCCAAGAGATGGGCAGATAGTTTAAACATACATAAGCATCCTCAAAAATCAATGAACATTCTAATGCAAAATTGATATAAGTAATAACTTATCAGAAAAACCAGATGAATGAACATGCCCAAAGCATATGTTTAAGGAACACATCCTGTGAATTACAACACCAACTGTTAAACACTTTAGTGAGTCCTTTACTAAACATAATTGGGGGGGGGGATTGGTATTTTTGCATGTGTGTGTGTGCCCATGCCTGGAAGTCATGGCAATCTTTGGCGACTCCTACTGGGACATGGAGAAGTGGCTTGATGGCCTGCCTCTACCTCCCAGCCCTGGTATTCTTTGGAGGTCACTCATCCAAATACTTGCCAGAGTTGGCCCTGCTTAGCTTCCGAGATCTGATGAGATTGGGCTTGCCTGGGCTATCCAGGTCAGGATGGGTTTTTTTGCTGAAAATGTTGCACCTTTAAGATCCATGGCAAGAACAGGTATAGACTATAAGGCCATATCCCATAGCTCCAGCAAAATAGAGCAATGTAGCTCCTTATTCCAGTCACTCTCCATATCCTATTTATTAACTGACATCAAATACTTATGGACAAATAGTGCAGGTTTCATTTTCTGCATAGATTCAATTAGAGCACAGGGGACTCTGAGATGCTTAATGCCGCAGGGCATTTTGGGCTACAGTAGGAATGGAGAGGTAAGAATGGCACACCCCATAAGCAGAAATCCTTCCATCTGTGGAAACGCACCAATGGATACAAGCCAACGTCTAGCTGAAAGACCCAGGGAATGTGTAGGTACATGGAGTTTGATTGATAACTGTAGGGTTGCCAACCTCCAGGAGGGTCCTTGGGAATCTCCTGCTATTACAACTGATCTTCAAGAAAATAGAGATCAGTTCCCCTGGAGAAAATGGCTGCTTTGGAGGGCAGACTCAATGGCATTGTACCCTGCTGAGGTCCCGCCCCCTTCCCAGACCCTGCCTTCCCCTAGCTCTACCCCCCAAATCTCCTGCTACTTCCCTACCTAGAGCTGGCAATCCTGTTGGTAAGTGAAAGTAATCTTCACTACCCATTTCTATGCATTTTGCAGCATAAAACTGGCTTTCTGCTGACACTGAAAAATTCATATCTTAGATTAATATTGTTATATTGATAATATCAACTCATTTTAAAACAATTGCTGATACCAGTGAATACCATTAGTAAGATTTTGTTGCATTAGTTGCCTGCTTCCGTAAACAAATTAATTTTCAGCAAAAGACTTTTCATAAGAAAGAATTCTGATTCAATTAAATTTCACTCAGTCCATTTAGCCATGTCATTAACTAGTGAGTACCTTTTTATGGATAGGTTTGGACAATCGACTATGTGCTGAGTAGCTACGGCTATGTCTTCTTTCTTTATGTGCTGTTATACAGTTTTCTCATTAGATCAGACCTTTCCATATCTTGCCATCTTTGAAACAAAGTTAATGCTAACAGTTTCTGTTTGACCTGGAGCTCAAGGGTAATTATCTACCCCAAGCTTGCCTTTCTTGCACAAAGATCAAAAGTTAGTGGTTGTATTATTTTTGCCTTTTTAGAACATTGTCAATGCCAGGCTGGGGCATGATATCTCCAAAGGAAAATTAATTACCATTTACTGTTCCTTTCTTATGTGCAAAAAATATACATGGGGTACAAATTAACCCCAGAAACAATTGAATTGGGTAACCTTGTACTTTAATGGAGGTTACATTCTGAAACACAAAAGTACTCCAGTGAATTCCATCAAGTTAGCCCTGCTAACGTCAATTTCTTCACCCTCAGTGGAGATCTCCAAGAAAAGGCACAACAGCCACATGTCAAGGATTTTCTAGCTTCAGATTTTCTGCATTGAGCAGTGGGTTGGACTACATAGCCTATGTGGCACTTTCTACCTGTATGATTCTGCATTTAGGAACACTTAAGGGGCATCTAGTCCAACCCCCTACTCAGTACAGGATTATCCTACAGCATCCCTGACAAGTGTTTGTCCAGTCACTGCTTAAAGACTGCCAGTGAGGGGGAGCTCACCACATCCTTAGGTAGCTGATTCCACTGTTGCACAACTCATACTGTAAAAAAGTTTTCCCTAATATCCATCCGGTACCTTCCCACCCTTAATTTAAACCCAATATTGCGAGTCCTATCCTCTGCTGCCAACAGGAACAGCTCCCTGCCCTCCTCTGACAGCCCTTCAAATACTTAAAGAGAGCAATTATGTCCCTCCTCAACTTCCTCTTCTCCAGACTAAACATTCCCAAGTCTCTCAGCCTTTCCTCATAGGGCTTGGTCTCCAGGACTCCAATCATTCTCGTCACTCTGCTCTGCACCCGCTCCATTTAGTCCACATCCTTTTTGAAGTAAGGCTTCCAGAACTGCACACAATACTCCAGGTGTGGCCTGACCAATGCAGTGTACAGCAGGACAGTCACATCTTGCAGTTTGGATGTTATGCCTCTCTTGATACACCCCAAGATCACATTAGCCTTTTTTGTCACTGCATTACACTGGCTGCTCATATTTAAATTACAGTCCACCTGTACCCCAAGATCTTGTTCACCCATGCTGCTACCCAGAAACATAATCCTAGGAGATCCCCAGCCACCAACTGGAGGTTGGCAACCCTCTGTTCCATACTGTCTAAGCCACCTCTCAAGCCCTACTCTCTCCCCCCCACCTTCAGAGTTGAGGAAGGTGGCAACTAGAGACAGGGCATTTTCTGTGGTGGAACCTGGCCTTTGGAACTTCCTCCCCCTTTAGGCTTGCCAGCATCTACTCTCTTTTAGTCATCATAACAAAACACATAGAATCATAGAGTTGGAAAGGACCTCCAGGGTCATCTAGTCCAATCCCCTGCACAGTGCAGAAAATTCACAAATGCCTCCTCCCACACACACTTAGTTACCCCTGTTCCATGCCCAGAAGATGGCAAAAAAACAACAACAACACCACTCCAGGATCCCTGGACAAAACTGGCCTGGAGACAAATTGCTTCCTGACCCCAAAGTGGCATAAGAAAGGGCCCTGAGAACTAAGCACTGATGCAACCCCTCTCATGATCTGCCTAAGTTCACAGAACCAGCATGTCAGATGGCCATCTAGCCTCTGTTTAAAAGCCTCCCAAGAAGGAGAGCCCACCACCTCCCGAGGAAGCCTGTTCTTTTTACCCAGGCTTTTAATTAGAGGTTTTATCTTATGAGCTTTTAAAATGGTCTGCTTGTTTTATGGGTAGCTGTTCATGTCCAATGGCTTGGTTTTTTTAATGGCTTAGTTTTATACTGTTACTGTGCCGAAGAAGTGGCATAGAAATATCCCGAATAAATGAATAAACAAACTGTTGCTTTTATAAATTGTAACTGGTTAATGAATTGCATCTGTGGTACAAACATGTTCCACAATTGTGTGCGTGTGTGTGTTTGCAGGATTATAGTGTGTGTATAATGTCTTGATTTGTCAAACACAGATTTCACCTGGAATCATCACAACATCACAAAACTGATCTGGGTCAGTGGTAGGGTTGCCAGCTCTGGCTTGGGAAATTC
>NW_015162494.1:451451-457248 GCF_001447785.1 Gekko japonicus
TGGGGCGGGGGTTTCCCCGCCCCCGGGGGGACTTGGCAAGCCTAGGAGGGACCTCAGTGCAGTATAATGCCATAGAGTCCACCCTGCAAAGCAGCCATTTTCTCAAGGGGAACTGAGCTCTGTAACCTGGAGACCAGTTGTTAAGTCTGGGAGATCTCCAGCCCCCACCTGGAAGTTGGCAACACTAGTCTGTGGTGCAGTTAGGTAATTTTAGACTGCAGCTTAATGGTCCAGCCCCACAACAGATGGAAACATATACTTAAAATGGAAAACTACAGCCTGCTGGGGAGGGGGTTGCTGTGCCCATGAGCTGGGGCCCTGCCTGGAGTATTGCCCCAAAGTCCAGCCCTGACAGCACCACTGCCTGGGACAGCCAGTTATCCCTCAAAGCCTTGGGCAGGTTCCCTGGAGAGGCAGTACAGACATTTCTAGACACATTCATAAATCTACAAATGCTTTTTCCCCTGTGTCCAGGTCAAGGTGATATAACGGGATAGGTGGCACTTTGGATGTCCATTGAGATCAGTTAAACTGTGAATTACTGAAATTTCTGCATATGTAAACAGGTAGAACAGACACTTTCACTGTGGTAACTGGGACAGAAATAGCAACTAATTACATTCCCCAATGAACCTGGAAGAAAAGGATTGTTTTTCAGTCAAATTTATTGTCATTTATATTGACAGACCCCAAAAGAGTGGAACAAGTAGACCGAAATATAAATGTAGCAGGGTGTTTTTGTTTTTTTAAAATGAATTCCATAGGTGACAATGTTTTGTGTTTACTGCTCACAGATTTATTGCCTTCGCTTGGCACATTTAGGAACCCATGTGGCTGACAAAAGTAAAAATGACATTGATCAGAAAATCCTTATTTGTAACATGTAAAACATCTATAAATGTATGGGACATCTCTGAAAAATCTCTTCTGTTGCCTGCATCTCCCATGTTTGGATTTTGGTTTCTAATTATGAACTCCCTATTTTGTGCAACTATAAATTAGAATTATTCACAGTCTACAGTGGATACATAGACCTTTTTACCTCTCCCTGAATCACAAGCTCATTTGTAATAGAGATAGTTTTCTGTTTGGAATATTGATCTTATTCTATTTATTTAAAAACTTGTATCCTGCCTTTCTGCCTAATTAGAGCCCTCAAGGCAGCAAACAGTTAAAAAGACTATACAAAGCAGTTTTAGAAACAGTACATATATAATAACCAGCAAGTAAACAAGGAGGAGGGTTAGGGTTGCCAGGTCCCTCCCGACAACCAGCGAGGCATGGGAGGAGACTTACCAGGAGAAAGAGGAACGCTCAGGCCCCATTGTCCACATTGCACAGAAAGTGATATCATCACTCTGCAAAGTCATTGCAACACTTTGACATTTGGGCAAAAATTCTATAGTAAAAACACCTTCTACCATAGAGTTTTTGCCCAAATATCATAGCATCACCCTGGTCATCGCTAGCATGATGAAGTTTCTTCGTGTGTGACACCAGCAATATGGCCTGGGACTTCCTCTTTCTCCTACCAGCCTCCTGATTAGCAGCTGAGGTGCAGGTCCTGGTGGTGGAGGATCCTCACCTTTGGCAACCCTAAGCAGAATCAAGAAGGGAATGCCAGATGAAATGGAAAAGTTGTCACCTGCTGGTTGAAGACAGTGACATAGAGGAATAGACATTTTCCCTAGGAAAGGAATTCCTGTCTGGCCTCAGATGACAGGGTCACTTAAAGCAGGCCTTCTAGACCCCTTGTAGGGGGGGTCTCAGCCTGGACATGAGAGGTGCCTCTCCCGAAGGTGGAAACCAAGGGATCGAGGCACCTTTTTGTCCCGAAGGGGCGTACACCGGACAGAGCGTACAGGGATCCCGAGAAATGATCCTCTCTACATGCCAAGCGAACGCAAGTACAAACGTGAGTGAAGCCATGATCCAGCAAACAATCAATAAATCGCTACTAGTAAAGCTGCCCCAAAGCCCCAAACAAGCGGAAGGGGGAGGGGAATCCCGATCCCGAAATGACTGAGTTTAAAGCAGGAGGCTGAAAGGGTGGATCGAAGAAAGCAGATTACGATGAAGTGTGCGGCGGACCATTAAGAAAGCGATAAATTCCAGATTTATGGAGAACTTTTAAACTTTCCTCTTGTATAAACAATGACATGGCGAGCAGAAAAAATGGCATCAAAAGTGAAACTTAAAATATGAACTGCCAGCACAGCATCGCCGGCTACCAGAACGGAAGTAACCACAGACTTTCTCAAACTTGCTGCTGTAGCTTTGCACCCTCTACTGGACCAGATGACCAACCTTAACGTTAAGCTGGATATGTTGCAAAAGGAACTCAAAGAAATTTCAGCAAGTAAGAAATAAAGCGGATGTTACTGAAGCAACAACAGAAAGCGGAAGATGGACCTGAGAAAGTGGAGGAGAACAAAGACACAGAAGAAGAAGAAGAAGAGAATGATGGGGAAGGCTGTGATACGATCTCGAAGAGTCTGGCAAAACTCTCTGATTCTGAAGCAGAACTAGGGGCTCTTGCCCCTAAACCATCTAAAAACTAATTTGGACTTTGATAAGAGGAAAGGAAATTGCAAAACAGATTATTTCTGATAGCCTATTGTTTATTGTTAAGGCATAACTTTAATTTTATGATATTTATACTTTAGCTAAAGAGATTATGATTGCTTGCTTGACATTTTTGCATTAGTAATCTTCATGTTCTACTACTAAGATAACTTTATATTTCTGTATTATGGATCCTTGTTGCTCTTTATTTTAGGTTGTTCCATTACCCGGACCCTGTAGTTTTGTAGATTAGAAAATAAAAAATTTAAAAGACAAAAAAAAATAGGCCTTCTGAAGATTAGCATAATGCTCAGGTAGCTGAAATAATACATAGGTTTTAAAAGTGTATGCTTTCAATTTGTGTAGTGTACTACAGTCTGAATTTATATGGGTTAATCTTCAAAGGCCATAGGGCCAAGGATTAGGTTTCACCACACCAGTCCAGAGAACTGGCTGGGCACAAGAACCGGGCACAAGAGCTGGGAGGCACATGCCAGGTCCTCTGTCTGAACATAATCCTGATTAATTTCAATGGAAGGGGAAACCCATCTATGCATCCATTTGTGTGTATGGATTGGGTGCTCTAACTAAAACAGAAGGAGACCACACAAAACCCTGGATCAGTGCTTGAGATGTTTGAATTCTGTCCCATGTTTCCTTGTTGATAATGATTCGTGTGATATCTGTCATACCATGCTTTCAAAAAATACTACTATATTTAAAGAGTGATTCATCCTTGAGTGGCTTTTAAGCTATATTGCCAACAGCCTTTTATTTCCTCTGCTGCCAGAAACCAACCTCCCTCCCTCCCTCCCTCCCTCCTTCCCGCTACTGAATCCCTGTGCAACTGCATGGCGAAAGCGGGCACCCAGGCCAGAACCGGCTCCGCTCACTTCCTTTCCCCTCCCTGACCTGTCCTGTTTGCTTCGCCCCCCCTTCTTTCCTGGCTCGCCTTCGGCGCTGGCAGCCGGGCTCCCCCCCAGCCCCATCCGCCTCCAGCGACGTGTCTCTCTCTCCCCTTCTCCCCAAGCCCCTACCAGGAACTTCCCAGCCAATCTGTCAGTGTCAGCCAAGAGTGGCAGAGCGCTCCCCCCCACACACACACACACTACACCTCCCAGAGATCAGGGAGAAGGGGAGCCAGAAAATGTGCAATTGGGGTCCCAAGGATGAAAAGGGGAGGGCTGTCTCTCCCCCCCCCCATCCAGGTGGTCTCAAGTGGATCCCTCTGCTTCCAAATGCCTCCTGCACCTGCCCACCTTCCTGCCTCCCTTCCCTCTCTCCCTCCCGTGCCGCAGTTGGCACCCCAGGGGGCCCCTCAAAGCCGACCTCTCATCTGGACTCAGAGAGGCTGCCCAAGCAGCAGCAGCCTTTCCCCAGATTACGCCGAATGGGTGGAGGGGGATGAGCGGGCTCTCCTGGTTGTGCGCGGTGGTGGCAACGGGGCTGGGCAGCTGGAGCGGCAGTGGCGGGGCACGCAGGATGGGTGGCCGCCTCTTGCCGCTGCTGCTCGCCCTGATGGTGGCGCTGTTGCTGGGTAAGAAGACAGGACCAGGATGGGGCTGGCTGCCGGCGTCCCCTCTGCCGCCCTCCCCCCCTCCTCTGTGCTGGGTGCCCCATCGGCTCTGGCTCCGCAGCGCTGCCCCGGCAGAGGAAGAGGAGGCGTGGTGGGCACTTCGCCAGCAAGGCCCAAATAAATGCCTGTGGGGCGCGCTTTAGCGGGCGGTGCCCCTGCGCAAGCCCCGGGACTAATCGGGCTGCACAGGAGATGGAGTTCCGCTAGATGATTGGGCTGCACAGGAGATGGAGTTCCGCTAGGAAAAGGCCAAACCCCCACCGGGACCGGCAGCACTCCAGCTGCGCAACACGCCCGCCCTCCTCCTTGGAGGAGGAGGTGCGGCAGGCGCTTCACTGGCAAGGCCCAGGGAGTGGGTGGCAAAGCCGAGCTCCCCTCCCCCCGAGGCGCCGCATGCCAGCTGGGCAGTCTCCAGGCCCCACCAGGAGGTTGGCATCTGTGCTCGCCTAGGGCACAGGAACACCTCGGGCCTGCAATATAGTACTGAATTTCCTGGTTGCCAAATCTGAACACGACAGAGCATATCTGAGACACTGAGCTGGAATCAATGGCACGCCATGTTACGTAAGCACCCAGAGCTTTTCAGAAGGATTCCACAGTTTGATTTAAACTTGAGGGTCGTGAGGCAAAAGCCTAGAGGACTTTGCCTATGGGATGTAGCACTAGTACCACATCTTGTGCAGCATCATACAGTTCTTGTGTAGCTGCTTTGCTCAGCTGAAATCAGATGCTGTACAAGTGCCAACTCTGTGGTCAGTTCTTTTGCCTTCATCAGCATCACACCTAAAACAGACCCAGGATAAAAGTGAGGAACTATTTGGAACTCCTGGACCCAATGGATCAAAAAAAAAGTATCTCAGATAAAATATGGAGCACTACCAACTCACACTTTATGGTGTACACAGGCTGGGTCTGGGATCCCCTCCCTGCATCCTGCGCAACAAATTCCTACTCTGCCATGGAAGCTCATGGGTGACCTTGGGCCAGTCAGTCTCTCTCTGGCTTTAGTACCTCATGGGGCTGTTGTTGTGAGACTAAAATGAAGGAGCAGAGAACAATGTTGTAGACCAGCTTGGGTTCCAAAGCAGGGTATCAAAAAATAAATAATAAATAAATTACAACCACACATAAATGGTGGGTTGTCCTCAGTTCCCATATATGTGATGCCTAATTTGTATTACAGAAGACGAGGCTTGAATAGCCAAGTGTAAGAGACTGATGCATCTTAGTATTTTGCTGTATTTCCATGATGCCTTGTGCTTTCAATGCCAATAAAAGGTTTTGTGTGCATTACAGCTGTGGTGCTAGGGTTGCCAGCTGCCGGGATAAAAAGTGTCCTGTGCCTTTAATGAAGGCTTAATGGGCTGTACTTTAACAGGAGATGTTCCAGGAAGCTTTTGATAAAGTTCCTCATCAAAGATTCCTAAGTAAGCTCAATATTCATGGGATAGATCCACTCTTGTGGATCTAAAACTGGCTAATTAATAGGAAACAGAGAGTGAGTATAAACAGGCAATTTTCACAGTGGAGAGTGGTAAGCAGTGGGGTACTGCAGGGCTCAGTACTGGGTTCAATGCTTGTTCATTAATGATTTGGAGTTGGGAGTAAGCAGTGAAGTGGCTAAATTTGCGGATGACACTAAATTGTTCAGGTTAA
>NW_015162494.1:458508-463890 GCF_001447785.1 Gekko japonicus
CCGGGGCTTGTGCTTGGAGAAACGACGGCTGAGGGGTGACATGATCGAGGTTTATAAGATTATGCATGGGATAGAGCTGGTAGAGAAAGAAGTACTTTTTCTCCCTTTCTCACAATACAAGAACTTGTAGGCAATGAAATTGCTGAGCAGTTGGGTTAGAACGGATAAAAGGAAGTACTTCTTCACCCAAAGACTGATTAACACATGGAATTCACTGCCACAGGAGGTGGTGGCGGCAACAAGCAAGACAGCTTCAAGAGGGAATTGTATAAACATATGGAGCAGAGGTCCATCAGTGGCTATTATCCACATGGTATAGATAGGAACTCTCGGTCTGGGGCAAGTGATGCTCTGTATTCTTGGTGCTTGGGGGGGGGGTCAGCAGTGGGAGGGCTTCTAGTGTCCTGGCCCCACTGCTGGACCTCCTGATGGCACCTGGTATTTCTGGCCACTGTGTGACAGAGTGTTGGACTGGATGGGCCATTGGCCTGATCCAACATTGGCTTCTCTTATATTCTTATTTAACATCATGCTATGAAACGATTCAACTGCCCATTTCCACATATGAAGCCTCTGTTAAAGTGACAGGACATTTTTCTCCAAGCCTATCAGCAACCCTATGTGGTGCACATGAAGAAAGGAGTTCAGCAGTCCCCCCTTAATGTTTTTTCAGCTTACAGTGGTTCTGGGGGTACTCTCTTTGGCCCAATGGGAGAACATGTGTACATGTGTGGGTTTCCCCAGCAGGCCAAATAGCACCCCTTCCAGGACCCTTTCAAAATACGTGTTACAATTCCTTGACTAGCTTTTTCCATGCATTCTTTAAATTTAAAAGCAAATACCAGGTTTGGAATAGGGCCATGGGGGGATTGACTCTTTGCTCATGCCTTATCTAATAGAAATTTTATGTCTCATTGCTCCCCCCACAAGCTACGATCTGTGGGTGGTCAGTCCCTGGATGGGAGTCTTCCTGGGAATAATAGGCGGTGCCTAAAGAATTGAATTCCATGGAAATGAAGTGGGTTTTAAATGTAACGAGTAAAGAACCAATTCCTGGTGGCCATAATGGTGAATCAAGTTAACTATCGTTAATTTGACTGTCTGAACATAAACTACTCCACTAGTTATGATTAGTCAGGTCTGTCAGATCAGGGTCTGAAACCATGGTTGGATTTGGTTTATTAATCCATTAATCTTAACTATGGTTTGAAGTGATGTATGAACACAGATACCCTGACTGAACCTTGGCTTGCTCCCCAGCACTGCCCTCCCCAACTAGAGACCACAGGCAATGATGGAACCAGTATTTACACCAAGACATGAGTGATCAACTACAATATTAATAATGTCTTTGCCAACTAAGTAAACCACGGCATCACAGTATGTCTGAATTCTTGTTCCAGCCTTTCTGGTGTCTTTTAATTTATTTACCATTTTCACTAGGAAGTCTTATTGAATTATTTATATAATACTAGGCGCAAGGCCCGTTGCGGGAAGAGAGGCAATAGGCCCTAGAGAGAGGCCACCGGAGGGGCCCCCCATGCACTGGCAAAGGAGAGCGCAACGGTTCCCTGGCGGCCAGGCTCGCACCTCCCCCGCCGTGTGCTGGAGGCAGCGGGGCAAGCCAGCCGGCCTCATCCCTCCTCTGTCAACGTGCTGGAGGAGGCAGCTGCCGAAGGTGGTGGCAGGCCAAGCTGGGGGGGCTGGCTCCTTCCCCGCCCTCCTGCCCGTTCACCCACTCAAGGGTCCGGCATGCCAAGGCGTCTGGCCTTGCCCCTCTCCCCACCGGCCGCTTGAGCAAGTGAGCGAGCAGCACACGTAGCGGTGGAGCAGCAGCGAGCGAGGGACGGACGGCCGCCACCCGTTCCAGCCGCACACATGCCAAACTGGCTAGCTTCGTCTCTTCCCCCCACCCCCACAGCCAATGGCACTCCAGTTGCCTCAAGTGGCAGCTGGTGGGCCAATGGCTGAGGGAGTGCATTTTCTCTCGCCACCCGATAGGCCGGTGGCCACCCCAGAATGCTTTTTTATAATAGGAGGGAGGAGAGAGGAGAGAGGAGAGATAAGAATATCATTTTCTGGTCTCAAAACAACATTGCTAAAGTGAATTTCACGTAAACTAGCTTTCCAGTTCACAGAGAAGAAGAAATTACTCTTACAGTCAAACTAGATAAGACTATGGGAGACCTGTGAAAACTAATTTGGGATCAAAATTGTTTGAAAAGGCAGATGGGATTTAATCCTCCTTTTACCTTTTGCTGCAGTTGCAGACATTCAGTTATCACTGGTTTTTAAAAAGGTTCTGAGCAGGTCTTCCAATGTTTCCCTCTCCCCAAATAAATTTAGCAGCTGTTAAAAAGTGTAAAAGTAAGCCATAATACTTAACGTGTGCGGGGGAGGTTCTGATCACTTGTGTGACCCAATGATGTCTGCAACTTCCGTCCTTCCCCTGTGTTTGGAGTGGCGGAATCAGTCGGGTTTAGTCCACATGCAGTAATCATTTAGTACAATTATATCCTGACTTTCTTGCATGAAACTCATGATGGTGAACATAAGGGTCTCAAGATGACCTCTCACAGCACTGGCCAGACCCAGGCCTCCTCAGCTTAAGCAAGGTGGTTGCACCTTTTGATCAGGTCCTGAGACTATGCTCTTAGAATGGAATTATCTGGCTCCATCATGTCTACCGCCCATAGCTAAAAGATAGATTTTAGGGCTGGTATCAGTGAATGCATTTGGCTGTCACTGGGTGAGTTTTCTACTGTCAAGCAGCAGTCAACACAGCCTGCTATCTGCCTCTGGTTGGTGCCATTAGTTCCCATGGAACTCTCAGACCTCCCTATACCTTCCTTTCTTGATAGGCATGCCACTGCCACATATTTTATTTATATTTATTTATTTAAACATTTTTATGCTTCCTTTCCACCCAATTTAGGGTTCCTAAGGTGCCAAACAATCGAAAGCATTAAAAATCTTTAAAATAATAATACATATAAAAGAAAAGCTGTGAAACAAAACACATAAATGGGAAGATGGGTAATAGTGGGTCAGCGATGGAATGCCAAACAAAACAGAAGTCTTCACTTGTTGGCAGAAGACAGTGATAGAAGGAGATAGACCAATCTCCCTGGGGAAGGAAACCAATAGCTTTGGTGCCATTACTGAGAAGAGCCTTTGTCTAGGCGTGGACGGCAGGCCGGGGCACTCTGTTTACTTTCATATGCTACAAATGTGTCTTTGAAAAGGTATGTATGACATCTGGAGAATGCCTAATACTGTTGTCTGGAGCTTTAACAGATTCCTTTTGAAGGGTCTCTCTGGCCTGGTTAAGTAATCCTCATGCTCAAAGGCACATATTACATGTGTGCAGCTGGATATTGCTGATCCTAAAAGTCATCCACTTACCTGGCATCAGATCAAGAAGGCTATATCTGAGGTGGTCAAAGTCTTCCTGGAATGACTCCCAGATCTGTTAACATCATTAATTAATTGTCAGGAAATTAATGGAGCCTGCCTGACCATTTTTTAATGTTTCTCTCCATTCCCCCATGAAACAGCATTTTGCATATTGATATGATATATTCCTCCACGGATTTTTAAAAAAGACATTACTTCACAATTATATGTAAATCCAGTACCTTGATTAGTAGCACTATCTGGCCTAAGTGCAGTGATTCTGGAGACCAGATGGCTGCCAACTTAATGGTGATAAAAATAAATAAGGCTAAGGTACTTACTGCAAGATGAACAGGTCCCCCTGATGAAGCTTAGGGATTTTATTGGAAATTTAATTGAGTAATAAAATATATTTTATTTATTAAGTTAGATTTTTAAACTGCCCTCTCCTGTAAAACAGGGCTCAGGGTGGTGTATAGCATTGAATAGACATATGTTAATTAGCAATAAAAACAATAAAATCCCATAAAATACAATAGCAACCTAATAAGATGATGCTAAGACCACTAATCATGACACTGCCCTATGTGGGGGGGGGAGGTAGGAAGTCAAGAGCACAGACAGTTGAAGACCGTTGCTGGCCTCAACCAAATGCCTGGTAGAACATCTCTGCCTTACAGACCCTACAGCATTGCATCAGATCCTACAGGGCCCAGATGTTATTCAGCAAAGAGTTCCACCAGGTTGGGGCCAGGGCAGAAAACACCCTGGCCCTAGTCGAGGTCAGCCGGATGTCTCTTGGTCTGGGGACCACCAGTAAATTCTTATCTGCTGAGCACAATGCTCTCTGGGAGGTAATTTTACCTGATTTTGCGGCATCAGCCCTGGCCATTTTTTTTAAATCTCCTGTGACTGGTGCAGCTCTTTTTTTTCTTGTTGCCAATTTAATGGTGCCAGCGTAGGGTCAACTCCTGAGTTAAATGGTATCCAAAGGCCAGAGGCAGAGACTGTGGATTGAATCCTAACAAGTTTTTCACTTGATCTTGCCCTGTTCCACTCTTCACATCAGTTTCAATCCTGCCTGCATCTTGTACTTATGGGTCCCACAGTCTTTGGAACAATCACTGACAGCCTTTTTTGGCGGTCAAAAGGTGCCCACCCTACCTCTTTTATCAGCAGAAAAGCTGAGAGGACCCAGCCTACAGTCAGTTCAGGCACGGGACGAGTCCAGAGAGCAACAAAGTCCAGAGGGATGGAGGCAAATATGTGATCAAACAAGGAAAGGATCAAGTACAAAGCAGGGTGCAGAAAGGGTTAGATGGAAAGAAGTTGGCTCTGGAGATCAAAAAACCCATAACAGGTACCCTGCTGGAAGGACCAGACTAGTGGTCCATCTAGTCCAGCATTCTATTTCACACAGTGGCCAATTAGTTACCCTGGAAGGCCAACAAACAAGTCAAGGCGTTCCCCTGGTGTTGTTTCCTAGCACTGGTATTCAGATCGGCTGAGCACTGCAACTACAGAAGTCTACGTGGCTGTTTAGGCAGCACTGACACTACAGCCTTCAAACCCAGATCTCCATCTACTAGGACTGTAGAGATTATGGATTCCTGGAGTGGGCAGAAAGGTGTCAGAGGCTGCCTCCTTGGATCTGTGGCCTGAGACTCCCCCTTGGCATCTTACAGGCAAGCAGCACTGACACTACAGCCTTCAAACCCAGATCTCCATCTACTAGGACTGTAGAGATTATGGATTCCTGGAGTGGGCAGAAAGGTGTCAGAGGCTGCCTCCTTGGATCTGTGGCCTGAGACTCCCCCTTGGCATCTTACAGGCAACATCACAGGCAATATTCACAGTACAATACAAAAAGGACATTTTGGCCCCGTTCATACGAGCCCATTTGGGCCGGGAGCGGGACGGAACTGGGGCGGAGCAAACAGGCGCGATCTCACCTCAACATCTGGCGAGCGTGCCGTCTCCGTCCCT
>NW_015162494.1:466894-485271 GCF_001447785.1 Gekko japonicus
TTAATGAGCTGCCGCTCACACACACAGCTTAGAGTGAACACTGGGCCTCAGACAGAATTCTTTCTCAGTGCCTGCCACCAGATCCTTTGAATTGGATATGCTGTGGATTAAACACAGGACCTTCTCCATACAAAGTAGATGCTCTACCACTCAGCCAGTCCCGTAGCCAGGATTTTTTAATTTGGGGGCACCAACACGCGCTTCCGTCGTTGGGCCTTCATTTATTGTGAAAAGTGAGAAACTGATGTGGGGAAAACCTTTCTACCCATCCAGTAGAAATGCTGAACTTTTAAAATCGTACGAAACAGTTGTTCAGAGTCATTAGCTGAAGATACATTACACCATTTCATTTATGTAGCTGTGACAAGAAACTAAATTTCTGTCATCTACCTTTGAAAACAATGAATGAAATTGTGGACTATCTTGTCCCAGAAAGCCCATTGATACTTAACTTATATAACTTTGAAAATGTTCATGCTGGCAAGCAGATCTTGATACTTATTGGTTAACCATCCCAAAGGCTGACTTCTGGCTAGTCAGGAATAATAACATCCCTCTGGAGACTTTGTAAAGAGCTAAAATTTATATATAACAAAAAAAATTGAACAATCAAAGACTGGTGGTTTTAGAAATATCTGAGGTTCATACCTTTTTAATAGGACCAAAAATATGTCACAAAGTAGAGAGCAAATTTATGAATTTTACGGAATGCTTCAAAAGGCTGGATAAGAGCATAAGAGAAGCCAATGTTGGATCAGGCCAATGACCCATCCAGTCCAACACTCCATCACACAGTGGCCAAAAAGACCAGGTGCCATCAGGAGGTCCACCAGAGGGGCCGCCAGGACACTAGAAGCCCTCCCACTGTTGCCCCCAAGCACCAAGGATAGAGAGCATCACTTGCCCCAGACAGAGAGCGCCTATCTATACCTTGTGGCTAATAGCCACTGATGGACCTCTGCTCCAGATGTTCATCTAATTCCCTTTTGAAGCCGTCCATGCTTGTAGCCGAAAGGAAAAACAATCTTTCAGGCCATTATAGAAAAGGCTGAAGACTGCAGTTTGTAGAATCTTAAAACACAGGGAATGTTGCAGACTTAATTAGATTGGAGAATGGTGGTAGAAAGTGCTGTCAAGTCACAGCCAATCTACGGTGACCCCAAAGGGTTTTCAAGGCAAGAGACCCACTGAGGCAGTTTGCCGTTGCCTGCCTTTGTGTACTAAGTACTAACTAGGGCTAACCCTGCTTAGCTCTCAAGTTCGCACAAGTCTGGGCTATCCACATCAGGGCAGATGAGATGGTGTGGAGTGCAAAATAAATTTCAAGATACACAAAAAGTTTCTAGGATAATGAAACCAAAAAAATTACCATTGAGAGTATAGCAGTCCTAACCAGATCTTTCCCAATATTGACTGGAACACAGGGGTCCCTCATAAGGCACAAAGCAAAAAAGAAAAAGAAAGTCCTTAATGACAACACTAGGAAATTCAGCAATGAACTAGGTCAAGCATTTAAAGAAATAGTAACATGGAGTAGTATGCCAAGTGGTTAAAGAGCATGCAGCCCTCATAAGCAAAGTTCTATTTGAAGACAATCTACCTCTAGGTGAAGAATCCATCTCGTTGTTGGCTTAATTAAGTATTTCCCAAAATTGGTGGGGTTAGGTAAGCATTAGAGATGTGTGTGAGCACCAAAAGCACAAATTTGGAATTCAGATTCAGAATTCAGACTCTTTAGGTATGGAATATATAAACCCTGGAATTTTTGAATATCCAAAACTCCATCACAGTCAATAGGAATAACTGTTTCCAGACAGACAGTGGTGGATGGAGGGGAACTATCTCAACAGCACTAGGCACACAGCACAGCTAAGTGAGTACAGTCCTGAAGTAGCAGTTGGAAGAAGGGAAGGGGCAGCAAAAGGAGGCAGCAGGCTGAAGCATGGCATACCCTGTACTGTGGACTGTGCTGTGCCATTGTCTCTTACTCAAAAGGCACCTCAAGGAAAGCCCAGCAATGTTCCTGCTGCGTTTCCCATGCACCAACTTTCTGCAGCCTTTCCTGTGTGCAAATTTTCCATGTTCCATACTACTTGCAGACTGCCCCCCCAAACAACAGCATCTTATTCTGCTACAGCAGACCCTAGACTCCCCCCATAAAAATCATACATGCACATAAACAGATAAAGTCTATTATATCTATATCTAATCTAAATTTGTCTGCCTGTGTCTGTCTAACAAACTGGTAACACCCCAAAGGAGCCCAAAACTTAATATACTACTACCTAGTTAATGTATTTTATTCCTAATATACTCTAAGGACTAAAGAGGGAATCAAATGTAGAAAGGAAGACAGAGATGACTATTCCAGCATTCAGCATAAGTGGTCAGAGTGCTGCAGGGAAATTATATAAGCAGTGATCTTTCAGCTGGAAAGGGCCAATGTACTTTCTGGTGTCTGTGCCTGCTTCAGGATTTTCATAAGTGCCAACTTACATCATTCACAGGCTTTGCTCTCACCCTATTCCCAGGGCTATTTTTGGGCAGGAACGCACAGGAGCGGAGTTCTGTCTGGCTCCTAAGTTGGCCACGCCCAGCAGGAACTTATTAGCATAATAGGCCACACCCAACAGCAGAAACTCATTAGGATTGGCTACATTCGGGGTGTGTGGCCTAACATGCAAAGGAGTTCCTGCTACAAAAAAGCCCTGGGTTTTGACAACAAACAAGGTAAACAGAATAAGAAGCAAAAGGTGGGTGTGGCTGGATAACCACACTTCTGGTAACATGGGGGTGCGGCCTAATGTGCTAATGAGCTGTGCTGTCAGGGGTGTGGCCTAATATGCTAATGGATTTCTGCTGTTGGGTGTGGCCTATTATGCTAATTAGTCCCTGCTGGGCTTTTTCTACAAAAAGAGCCCTGCCTATTCCCCTCCCTTGGCAAGAAGAGGGCAACACCAGTCAGGGGACACTGAGCACTCTGCCCACATCACCCTTAGTGCCAGGCTGTCTGAAGAGTGTCTCAGTTTCCTTTCTCAAGAATCCAGGCCAAGCTGTTTGAGTTACAGGTTTCACTGTCCTCCACTGGCAAGAGGCCTCACTTGTTTTCTATAGGAATCAATGGGACACTGAATATTAGGAATTATGCTAAATATCCAGAACTATAAAATTTGGATTTGGAATTATTCATTACTCCTCTGAATAAAACATTATTTGGTGCTTCTAAATATTTCTGAATTGGTTAAGATGCTGAACTGCAGACTGGAAGGTCGGTAGTTTAGCAGTTCGAGACCTGAGTGCTGCATGACGGAGTGAGCTCACTTCTCTGGTCCCAGCTCCTGCCAACCTAGCAGTTCGAAAGCAAGAAACTGCAAGTAGATAAATAGGTACCGCTTCGGGGTCTAGTCATGCTGGCCACATGACCACGGAAACGTCTTTGGACAGCGCTGGCTCTTTGGCTTGGAAACAGAAATGAGCACCGCAACCCTAGAGTCGGATTCGACTGGCTTTCGAGCAAGGGAAACCTTTACCTTATCCTAGTAAGCATAACACAAAAGTATTTATGTAAATTTAGGTCTGATTACATAAACCTTTGAGCAAGGGAAACATTTACCTTTACTAGGTCTGATTTGCAGCTCACATAGTTAGCTCACATATGCACATTGCAAAGTTATTCAACTATCATTTGTTTTGTGTTTATTGATCGTGACAATTTTTTTACCAATTACACATCTCTGTACGAACATGCCTGCAATTATGATTTTGTCTGCTTAGTAAATAATAATTAGAAGTTAATTGTTGCTAATTTTGTTTCTTCCTTTCCATTCTAATTATGGTTGTTTTGCAGTGTTGGGAAATCTTTAATATTTTGTATTATCTACTGTTTTCTGCAGATTAGACTTTTAACACTGAATGTTAAAATTGTAGTATACAAAGGGTGGGTATCCATTTTCATGAATATAGTTTCAGTAGAGCTGTTAGCACTCTTAGCCAGGTAGAAAAGAGGACTGGTTTGCTACTACTATAAATATTTAGACAGTGTTCATGGAGAGCATTTAAGCCAGTATAATATAGAAGGTTTTTTGCAGCTAGTTAAAGAAGACAAAACTGGCTTATTCCTAATACAAACACTTGAAATGGAACCAGAAGGAAGTTCTATAAAATTAAATAATTAAAATTACAAAATAATAATATTCCATTCAGCTTCATGTTGCTTTTCATTTAAAATACCATGGGTTTTTTTCCAGGATAATTTGAAGAAAATAAAGAAATTAAGCATGGGCTTGCTCCTATCATAACATTGAGTTGTATGAAGAGGCTGAAATACAATAGGACTACTCCTGAGGAAGATTGGGACGCAATGAGCTTATAACCGGGTGCTCATTGAGAATGTTGGACTTTTTCTTGTAATATTGTAAAGTTTTATTTATAATACAATATGATTCTTACTAAAAGTCCTAGTCATTCATATTGCAGTGTTTGCTTGTTTGTTGCCATTGGTAAGGCATGTTGTGTCTGGTGTTCTAATTTACTCCAGAATGGTGACTCTGTTTTTTGCTCACATTGCATGAGACATGTATTTTCTTTTTTTAAAAATAACTAATGCTGATGCCACTTAATAGTCAAGGCACAGATTAGTAAACAAGAACAGACAGTCTTAAAACATCAATAAAAACTCATTGAAGCAAATTAGCGAGCAGTAAAAATAGCATAAAGCAGCAGCCAGAAGGCCAAGTGCAGCCATTAAAATAGGGAAGAATTATTGATTAGTTAACTGCCTGCAAACATTTGACAGGTAGAATAGCAGTGGTTTCCTCCTGTCTACTACTTTCCCTCCTTCCCAGTGGGTTATTGGCTTGTTGTCTGCTCCAAAGTCAATTCTTCTGTTCTTGAATATTATGGTTATATTATAAGTAAGTAACAAAGAAATTGAACAGTGCTTACTGGCTCAGGGCTGCCAGCTCCATGTTTGGAAATACCTGGAGATTTTTGGGGTTCCTGTAATTGTCTTATGAGTATTTTTGGACTATTATTGTTGACTAATCTGTGTGATGTGGCTTGAGATGGATACATAGGACTTTGTTCTGTTCTGCCTTGAAGAAGCTTTGTGAGAAACGGATACCAAGGCTGGAAGGCTCCATTGGAGAACCGAACGGTGCCCCTGAAAGTTATTGAGACCTTTGAAGACTGAAACTCCATCGAACCATTATTTGTCAGTAACCATCTTATGAAAGATGATTTATAATAAGGCTTAACAAGCATTGTAACTCATTGGCACTGTGCACTTTGTTGGATTAGTCATTTAGATCTGAGCCCACCTATTTTGTGCAGTTCTGGAATCTGAAATTTTGGATATGATATTGATTGGCATGGAATGAATTGTGTATATGAATCTGTTTACATGAATAGATACAAAAGTTTGTTGAATGTTGGGCATTTTCATAGTTAATTTTTCACGGGTTCAGCCCTTACCCCAACCACTATTTCACCCTCCATTTCCTTCTTTCCATCCATCTGTGAGGCCATTCACTGAGGCAGATAAAGCTATAGGAACGGCATGCTTGTCTAGATCTTGTCCTGCCCACTATTCCCCTATCCAAACACTCAGAGTACTGAGTCCCCGAGGGATGACTGCATATCAGGCCTTCCCCTCTGAAACTGTCTTCAGGTGAAGGGGGAAGAGTCAGAATCTCCTCCTCCTCCTTTCAATTCTGGAGCTCTCTTTAAGAGTTGCTGGTGGTGGGACCCAGGCAACCGAGTCTCAGACTGGAGGGCTGGTTTTGTCAAGCAGGGGGGGAGCCACTGAGAATCAGACACCCTCTATCTGCATACCTCTCTTGGGGATTATATTTACTGGTCACTGTCAAATATGGCAGCATGTGGCGGGTGGGACTAGCAGGATGTAAAGGATGTTATATAAGAGATTATTGTCACAGATTTCAGTATAGTTAGCAACAAACATAGGCTGTGGATTACAAACCAAATGGAATTTTGTTGAGTGTTCTTATTAACAATGTATGCTATACATTTATTTGGTCCTTGAGATACTCGTCAGAATTGGAGATGTCCTCCTGATCCCACTCATTGCCTCTGCCATTCATATCTAATGTTGGACTTGATCTCTTGCCTCTAGATGGCAGTGTTTGTCAAGTTGGTGTATGGTCTTTTCCACCTATCATTCCTTCTCGATCTGTCTCCTACCTTAACCAGACTGAAAGGGTCCAGCCCACAGAGTTAGTCAACATTCACCTACGCAAGTTGTTGCATTATTATTTCCTATTGGAAAGCCAGGCTAATGTTTTATAAATGCATACCACAGTCAGCTGAGCTATTCAAAGTCTTAAAAGACGATGCTGTTAAAGTGCCACACTCAATTTGCCAGCAAATTTGGAAAATGCAACAGTGGCCACAGGATTGGAAAAGGTCAGTATACATTCCAACCCCAAAGAAGGGCAATGCCAAGGAATGTTCAAACTATCGCACAATTGCACTCATATCACACGCTAGCAAGGTCATGCTCAAGATCCTACAAGCTAGGCTTCAACAGTACGTGGATAGAGAACTGCCAGAAGTACAAGCTGGGTTTCGAAGAGGTAGAGGAACTAGAGATCAAATTGCCAACATTCGCTGGATTATGGAGAAAGCAAGAGAGTACCAGAAAAACATCTACTTCTGCTTCACTGACTATGCTAAAGCCTTTGACTGTGTGGATCACAACAAACTATGGCAGGTCCTTAAAGAGATGGGAGTACCATACCACCTCACATGTCTCTTGAGAAACCTGTATAAGGGTCAAGAAGCAACAGTTAGAACTGGATATGGAACAACTGATTGGTTTAGCATAGGTAAAGGAGTACGACAAGGATGTATATTGTCACCTTGCTTATTTAATATATATGCAGAGTACATCATGAGAAATGCTGGCCTGGATGAATCACAAGCGGGAATTAAGATTGCTGGGGAAAAGATCAACAGATATGCAGACGATACCACTCTCACTCTGATGGCAGAAAGTGAAGAGGACCTCAAGAGATCATACCAGCACGGGGCTAAAACTGTTCAGAGTCTTAGAAGATGATGCTGTTAAAGTGCTGCACTCAATTTGCCAGCAAATTTGGAAAACGCAACAGTGGCCACAGGATTGGAAAAGATCAGTATACATTCCAATCCCAAAGAAGGGCAATGACAAGAAATGTTCAAACTATCGCACAATTGCACTCATATCACACGCTAGCAAGGTCATGCTCAAGATCCTACAAGCTAGGCTTCAACAGTACGTGGATAGAGAACTACCAGAAGTACAAGCTGGGTTTCGAAGAGGTAGAGGAACTAGAGATCAAATTGCCAACATTCGCTGGATTATGGAGAAAGCAAGAGAGTACCAGAAAAACATCTACTTCTGCTTCATTGACTATGCTAAAGCTTTTGACTGTGTGGATCACAACAAACTATGGCAGGTCCTTAAAGAGATGGGAGTACCAGACCACCTCACATGTCTCTTGAGAAACCTGTATAAGGGCCAAGAAGCGACAGTTAGAACCGGATATGGAACAATTTTTTTTCATGCTAACCTCCCACCAATTTTATACATTTCAGCATATTTTATGAAAATGCCTGAAGTTAGTTTGCATTTTTTCCAAGTACACTGTTGTCCAGCTTCCAGTCTGCCATCTTTGAACATGATGATCGAGAAGGTGGAGATATGGAATCCAAAATTCCAGACACTTCTAGATGAAGCTGAATATCTAGATGAGGGGTGTCAAACATACAGCCCGTGGGCCAGAAGTGGCCCATCCAGGGCTCTTATCTGGCCTGCAAACAACTGGCCATTACCTTTATAGCCAGATGACAGAGGCTGTGCATTATGTCCCTGTATCCTGTCCAAGTACTAATGCTTAATGGGCAGTGGAAGTGGGAGGGTAGGCATCAGGGAGATATTCTAAGGAAATACTGTGTTAATCTTTTAAGCATGTGTCTGTTTTGAGTAAAAAAATAATAATAGTGTTAATTGGGTTTGCCTGCATCCTTAATAAAGTTTATATCTCCCATACCTGGCATTACATTTTATGGCATGCATGACCTGGCCTGACAAGGTGACATTTATGTCAGATCTGGCCCTCATAACAAATGAGTTCAACGCTTCTGATCTAGATCCATTGCAGCCTGTGTTTCTGTGCTGGAATGAAGATGCCTTGGTCATCTCGGTCAGTGACCTATATCAGGAGATAAACAGAGCAGGATGGCCCTGTTCTCTAAGACTTCTCAGTGGCTGTAATGCATGGACTATGGTATACTTTTGGAACATCTTGCAAAATCAGATGCCAACCATGCAGAGACAGGATTTGTGTCCGGGGCCTGTCACCCCGACTGCCAGCTTCCCTGAGCCAGCAACAAACCCCATCACTCCACCAGCGAGTGCCTCTGACGTGGCAACAGCCCTCTCCTTGCCAACAGGGGTGAAAGCTGGGAACACTGCTGGATGCAAGACCATCTTGATAGCCGAGGCGGCAGTCGAGGCACAGCCAGGCCAAGAGCCAGCGAAGTCGGGGGGAGTGGAGGCAGGATGGCCAGGGAGTGGGAAAGGGCCGGCATGGGGTGACTGGAGGCCGGGCCCATGGCTGAGGACCCCTGGAGCTGACAGGAGAGATAGAATCATAGAGTTGGAAAGGGCCATACAGACCATCTAGTCCAACCCCCTGCCCAATGCAGGACCAGCCTAAAACATCTCTGACAAATATTCATCCAGCCTCTTCTTGAAAGATGGGAGGGACCGCAGAGAAGGTGGTGGGCAGAGGCATCCCAACAGCGACAAAGGGAGGCAAGGCCAGACAAGGCGCCGGCGACACCCAGCGCTGAGGCAACAGTGGTTGGGCCGAGCCAAAGCAGCAGCTATTGGACCCCCCAAGGGTAGGGTTGCCAGGTCTATCTTCGCCGGGAGCAGGGGGCTCCCGGCTGGCGTCTTGTGCACGCACGCATGAAGTGCGCATGCACCGCACGCGCGTCACCCGGAAGTGACAGGAGGACGCCAGGCATGCTGGGAGCGCACGTCGGAATGGAGTTCCCCCGGGGCCCAATCTGGCGGCGCCGGGGAACGGTCCTCTGGGGCGGGGGTTTCCCCGCCCCCTGGGGGGACTTGGGATCCCTACCTGAGGGAGTCCACCCCCTGCCTTTTGAGGGAGGGAACAGGTTGGCTACAGCAGTGGGGTGGGGGCCAAGGGCTCTTGATTTAAATGGGGAGAAGCACACAGGCCAGGGAGGAAGAGCGCGTGGCTCTCCTAGGGCTTGGTGGCAGATCCAGAGAGAGGGGGAACCAACCCAGGAAGAGAACCAGTGGGTGGGAGAGAGGGGATCAGATGTTTGAAACCTCCCTCCTCCTGTTTCTGAGGCCTTGGCTGCATATCCAATCTGAGAGAAAAATCATGCCCCGGAGGAGCCTAACCCTGTGGAACAGGAGCAAGGGGTGCCAGGGCCTGACAAATAGCTTCTTCAAGAAACAGGACTTTATCTGTAATAGCCTTGGACTTAGCCATTTGCAGTTCCTTCAGCTTGGCCTCCTCATCTTTGCTGGCCTTCTGTAAATGAGAAAATACAAATCTATTTCATGGCCAAGGGCAATGAGCCTGTGACCACTTGAGTCTGTTGATCTTTCCCCTTACCTGCTTTTGTGTACTGATTCTCAGCTGTGCTTTGTTAATATGATTTTCAGCTGCTGCTTTAATTTTTAAAATTTTTTAAATCTTGAAAAATAATTTCACCCTGTACACCGTTTTGACATTTTCAGTTGAAAAGCAGAACATTCTGTAAATAAATTAATGAATAAACTATGCCTTCCGTACTTATTTCTATAGGTCTTTTTGTTTGAATATTGTGGAATGTCTTTCCCTAGTTGTGGGAGGCTGGTGTCTTTTTTACTCTCCTTTAGCGGCAGTTGTGCCCTTCTATGGCCATTGTCTTTTAGGGCTTTAGAAGGACATAACTCTGCTTTTCCTATGCTTAGCATACGAAAAGGAGTACGACAAGGATGTATATTGTCACCCTGCTTATTTAATTTATATGCAGAGTACATCATATGAAATGCCAGCCTGGATGAATCACAAGCCAGAATTAAGATTGCTGGGAAAAACATCAGCAACCTCAGGTATGCCAACGATACCACTCTAATGGGAGTAACTGAAGAGGACCTAAAGAGCTTCTTGCTCAGAGTGAAAGAGGAGAGCACAAAAGTTGGCTTGAAACTCAACATAAAAAAAAACTAAGATCATGGCATCTGGCTCCATTACTCCTTGGCAACTAGAAGGGGAAGTCATGGAAGCAGTGACAGACTTCACGTTCCTGGGATTCAAGATCACTGCAGACGGTGACTGCAGCCATGAAATTAAAAGATGCCTGCTCCTTGGGAGGAAAGCAATGGCAAACCTAGACAACACAATAAAAAGTAGAGACATCACCCTGCCAACAAAAGTCTGCATGGTCAAAGCAATGGTTTTCCCAGTAGTCATGTATGGCTGCGAGAGTTGGACTATAAGGAAGGCTGAGCGCTGAAGAATAGATTATTTTGAATTATGGTGCTGGAGAAGACTCTTGAGAGTCCCTTGGACTGCAAGGAGATCAAGTCAGTAAATCCTAAAAGAAATCAACCCTGACTGTTCCCTGGAAGGCCAGATACTGAAGCTGAAGCTCAAATACTTTGGCCACCAAATGAGAAGGGAGCACTCACTGGAGAAGACCCTGGTGCTGGGAAAGATTGAAGGTCAAAGAAGACGGGGATGGCAAAAGATGAGATGGTTAGACAGTGTTATCGATGCAATGAACATGAAGTTGAGCAAACTCCGGAGCATGACGGAAGACAGGAGGGCCTGGTGTGATGTGGTCCATGGGATCGCGAAGAGTTGGACTCGACTGTGCGACTGAACAACAACAACAACTCTGCTTTGAATTGCATTGTTAATTTATTTCCATCAGTTTGTTGTTAAAGCCACACAAGGACAGTTATCTAGTCCTCTATTGCATCTGGAGGAAAACCATGGCAACCCTCCCCTACTAGGGGAGATGATCAGATACTATATCTGGCAGTCTTCAGCTTCTATGCTGCACCTTTCCATTTTTTCTCTGGGATGTCTAGATATAAGAGGAAATTCCTGAGTTTGTAATGATTGTACAAGAGATGACATTTTAATAGCGTGTTGTGAAAAGAGAAACACTGAAATTTCATTTTCTATGTAACAATGAAACTCCTTTTGCTCCTTCCCATCCTTTAAAAGTAAACATAGTGAAGGAAAACAGTGCAGATGCTACAGTTATGGCCCCACAAATGATGCATTCTTGGGTCCCAACCCACCAGCTAAAGGCTAGTATAATGGAGGACAGGATTCCTGCACATCAACTTGACCTGCCAAAATGTCTTTGTGCTGTAAAATGGTTTATGACTCAGGAGTCCTTTTTTGCAGCTGATAAAGCTCTTTCCAAGTTCTTGTCCCCCAACTCCTCCTAGCTGTGTTTTGAGGTTTAACTTGATGACTCCCTGTGGATTCCTTATTCACATCCGAATACTTCACTCAGGGCCTAACTAGACATTACATCTTTTGCAGAGAGATGTGACATCAGGGAACTAACATTCCACAATGCTCTGAGGCCTAATTCAGCTGAGGAGCATGACACAGGAGAGTAGGAGCTTCAGTATTCTCCTTGGAGCCATTTTCCAAAGCTGAAGCAGCTGCAGGGGAGGAACTCTACTTTCCTTGTTGTGGGGTTCCACATGCCACATCCTGCTGAAACTCCTCCCTCTGTCCCATGAACTGGGCCCTGAAGCACTTGGAAAAATTGCTTCCCCTACCTTACATCTGCCTGTATAATGGGTTGGTGAATACAAGTCCAACTTGTTGCAGACGTAGGCCCATTGTACACAGACATCTTACCGCAGATGTTCAGAGCAGTAAGCCTTTAATGTTGACTTCAGATTATTTGCCTGCTTTATGCACCATTCTTTTCCTTTGGTGTATTCATTCTGCAGCTACAATTAAAAACACACTTTTCTAAATCAGGGTGGAACATCACTTGTGACATATGGGGGGTGGTGTCCAAAGGTTTTTTTTTTTTAAATTATGCAATTGCCCTATCACAGCTGCGCAGTAGCATCCAGCAAGCACCTTCCATTTAAACCCTCATAGTTCAGGGGTTTTGCATGCATTTTAGCATTAGTTTGTTGAATGACATGGAACAGAAAAGAATGCAGGCAAGGGGGGGGGAACAGTGTTGAAACTGTCAAGGGTTCTTTTTTTTCCCCTGAAACTGACAAGCAGCTGCATAGTCCTGTTTTCCATACTGTGGAGCACTAAGGGATTCTCTGATGTGTTATCAGCCACTGTGAAAAATGTGAAAGAGTCACACGATCTCATAATATGGGGAAACATGTTGAGTGTACAGAGTGCATGGTAGAACCCACTGATACTGGCATTGCAAGCTGTGATGTTGGCAACATGTAATGATTCCTTGTTTTATGTGTGTGTGTGTCTCTTTAAAAGTTTGGTTGCATGGCGGTGGTAAGTAGACTAGAGTGGTTGAGAGAAGCAAGCATGGTATGATTGGTAGTTGACAAAGAGGGGGAGGGGTTTTGGAAGTGAGAATGAGTGGATATGTCTGTATATCAGTCAGAGGTTACAGTTACATGTGGACAGTTGATGAAAACAGTGGAAATGAGCAGTTAGTTCTGAGTTCTGTGAGAGAAGCAGAGAGAAGTTCAGTTTGCTTTAAGTTCTGTGTGGGGAATGAGTTAGACAAGCTGTTAGTTCTCTGTATGAAGGAAATTACAGAGAATAAGAAAAAGTAAATGAAAGTTTAATTGAAGATAAATTATAGGAAAGGCTGTATGTCCTGATATCTTGGAGAGAAACAGTGAACTTATAAGACCTTGAGTTAAAGTGTTACAAAGTTACCTGAAAGATCCCTGTCAGTAAGGGAGCAGATCTTGTGTGAGACACCAAGCAATTGTTCAAAATATTCACATTACTTGTTACATTGTTCTACCCTTTTATTTATGAATTATTTCAATAAATCTTCTTTTATTTAAGTATACCAGCTCTGAAAGGAATACTTCCTCAGGATCACATAGTTCCTCATGAGCCTTAAACTCGACCTACCTACCCAGTGATAACAAAAGTAAAAGCATAAAGGTTTGGAAAGCCTTAAATTTCCTGGTGGCAGCCAGATATACCCAGTAGAATAAAATTAAGAACACTTTTAAAGGGAAACCAGTCCTCCCCAATAAGGAGGACGTCACACAACATGTGTGTGTGTTTGTGTGTGTGTGCACCTGTGCAAAGTTGGCTGCAACTCCACCATGCTTTGCACTGGGCTGCAATTTGTATGGGGGAGGAGTTCTCTGGCAGAAGCTTTGGAGAGTTTTTTAGTCTTGCCCCACTAAATTGAAAAAATGGGGGAGGGGTATTTTCACCGATGCCCTAGCACAGCTGCATAGTAATGCCGATTTCGTGTTCTTCCATGCAAATTTGTGTGGTTTTCTCTTTGTGATTCTCTAATTTGATCCTGCACACTGGTCATGATCTTGACAGTTTTTTAAAGCCTGTCCTGTGTGGATTGCATTCTTCCTCCAAATGGATTGATCCCAAGCTATTCTTAAATTTGGCAGTTTGCAGAAGGTCCATGTGGCTCAGCTGCCATTTTAATGTTAGGCTTCTGGAGACTGCCAAAATGGGTTCCCCCTCCCAAACTTTGTTCACTAAGCCATTAAAGGGGAAAATTGTTTTCAAAGCTTTAAGCTTCCCATCCCAGTATCTCTCTCTCTCTTTACATCTCATGTCAATTTCATTCTGCACTGACAATCCCCCCCTTATTTTGTTTGCATGCAGCACTAAAATCCTTTTTTTTTTTTTGCACTGGGAATGCTGCTGTTTGCCTCCTCTACAATCCCCTTTTCAAGTCAATACCAGCAGGGAACTAAGCCTCATGCAGCTCCTTTTAACCCCCCCCCCCAAGTCATTTAATTTTTTTTATTTAGCGATCTGAGACTAGTGATAGTCTCATGTTGCTAGACTCATGCCACTTGTGAAAAAAATTAAAAATTTAAGAATGAGGGGGAAATGGAGCTTGTACACTGATGAAGGGGGAAGGATGGTGGAAAGTGCAGAGCAGGTAGAAAGATCTCAATGTGGGCAGGGAGTGACCTTTCAGGGTCAGCAAAAGAGTGGGGGGAAATCTGAGGGAATCTCTATGCCTTTGAATTACCTTTTTAGAAGTGAAACAAGGGGAAAATCAGCACAAAAGCATTCTCAGAAAACCCAGGGGGAAAGTGACCAGAAAGCAAACTGAGTGCCAAAGGGAGGAAAATCAATGCAGAACAACAAAGAAAACTCAATGGACATGCACAGTGAAGGTGAGGGGGAACACCTATGCATAATAGGCCATAATGCCCAGTTTCGCCCTCAACATGGCCTGACTTAGGTCATTATACCATGTATTCATTCTTGTATTTGAAGGTTTGTTCTTAGGTGCCATCAGAGGTGCTTCTGACTTCTTTCCAAAATGGAACATCTTTCCCAGAAGAACACACTTGTCCCTCCCCAATAGCGATACCAAAAGTGTCAATAATACTCTGAGTTGAATCCTATGGAATCTTGGGAATAAGTCTCAGTGAATACAGTGAGACTTGTTTGATCTTGCAGCATTTTTTGGAAGTACGCAATGACATCTTTACAATACTGAGCAACATCAATACTACTTTGAACACTAGCCATTTGCTGCTTTGTATCTAAAGGACAAAGGAAGAGCTAGGTTCAGAACACACACAAGAATAAAGTAAGTGTATTGGTAGATGGACATGTTTTGCTCTGTATCTCCCAAACCTTGTAAATATATTGGTCCTTGTTAAGTATGGTAGTCTTTCATTTTTGTTTGTACTGCTCAACACAATGGGACTTCTGAGCAAATATGCATACGCTAATGGCTGTCAGCAAGTGGGCAAATGCAGATGCTTTTAAAGGCTGCCTATCAGAGCAAGGACTGTGCAAGGACTGCCAGTCTGCCCAGTTTTCCGCACCCCCAGCAGCCAAAAGGGTATTCCCAGCGTTATGGCACGTGTGGAGTAACAGGAGGCTACAGTAGGAAGGGGGTGAAATCACTGCCTTTTTCTCCCATCAACAGCACTCTGCTCATGCAAAGAGGCAGGAAGAAGAAATGTCACCCTCTTTCCCCTCCTCACTGCAGTCTTCTTCTTCTTTTTTTTAGGTTATACAAGCCTGTTTGGGATGGGGGTTGCCAGGATGATTGGCAACCATCAGCACCACTGATCAGGGGCATAAACTATGGGGAGAATCAAGTCTCCCCTGGGATTTCCCAGACGGGGAAACACCTACACACCCCGGGCTGCCAGGTAGCATCATGAAGCTGCTTAGACTGTCAGGTTCTCAAGTTCAGTCAGTCAGTCCTGCTTGTCTTTGTGGCAACTAAACAAGTTCTAGAAGGTGCAGGGTTGGCTTTGTTTGGTTGTTTTTGTAAAGAGAAGAGGGGGGACCTTCAGTGGATAAAACTGTCTGTGAAGGATCAACAGAGAGAGAGAGAGAGAGAGCATGGAAGGGGGAAGGGAAAGATCAATCCATCTAGCAACCTGGAGGCCTCAGTGGATGGACTGAAGAATATATTTCCTGTAGCCTGCAACACAAACAGTAAGTCAACTAGGACCTTAGAGACCAACAAGATTTGGGGGGTATAAGCTTTCCAGAAGGGAGCATCAACTCTCAAACTCTTATGCCCCCCAAATCTTGTTGGTCTGTAAGGTGCTACTAGACTCCAGTGTAGCCTTTCCACTGCAGGTCATTACAGTTACCCTCTGAAACTATCTGATGTCGGTAATGGATCAAGAGAATTATGGCTTTCAGTCTCAGATGGGATGCTTGTAGCTTTAGAGAAAAAGAATATTTTTTTATTTATTTAACATTTGGCTTCTATACCGCTCAGACCCGAAGGTCTCAGAGTGGTTTACAGTTATGCTGCAAGCGCAGATATTTTTTTTTAACTCCTAATTCTATGGCCACATTTTTTGAGGGGTGGGGCTGCCTACCAGCACCCGGGTGGGTTCGCTATTCTCGGCTCTCCTCGGCGGTCCACTGGGTCAGCGTGCATCTGTGGTCAGTCCTTTTTCCCGGTGCTGATCTTCTGGCGTACAGCCCGCGGTAGCCCCGGTTCAGCTCTGTCCATGTCCGGCTCCGCTGCGCCTGTGCCGCTCACGCTGCCGTGCGCTTCCCCGTCGCTCCGCCTCCACCGTCGATGGATGCCGAGTGCTGGGTGCCATTGTTTCCATCGGCCACCAGGGATCGCCGCATTGCGCCGCCACACCGCTGTCGCCGCCGCCGCTGTTGCTGCCGCCGCCGCCATTGCTAGCACCATTGCTGCCGCCGCCAAACTCCACCACTTCCCCGCTTGGAGGAGGGTGCCCCCTACCCTTCTAAGGGTAGGTACCCATTTATCTACTTGTATTCTTAAACTTTCGAACTGCTGGGTGGGCGGGAGCTAGGACTAAGGCCAGGTGCTCACCCCGGCCGCGGTGGGTCTCGAACAGCCATAGGGCTGTTCTCTATGATGTTACATGCAAGCGTTGTTATTGCTTGCGCCACCGCTCCCTGCTATGAGAGAATATGAGAATATGGGAATGGCCATTTTTGTGTGTGCCTGTGCATCTATACATGGGAGGGAAGGAGATAAAGCTGGTTCACGAGCTACAGAAAATGAGGCAGTTCTGCAGTCCTGGACCCTCCTTCAACCAAACAAATTCTCCCATATTTTCAGGCCAGGGTATCTGAGAAGCCAGTATGGACTCTGAATTCTGAGATGTGTTTGGAGATTCGTACTGAGTACCCAGTATGTGAGTGGTGTAGCTGGTAGACTGTTGCTCTAAGATTGTGGAGACCAGAATTCAAATCCCCACTTAGTCACGAAGCATGCTATGCGACTTTGGGCCAGTCACACACTTTCAGCATAAGTCATGAGGAAAAAAGGGAGGGGGAGGAAGTATTTCCTTTCATCTATATATATAAAAGAAAGTCCCCCCACCATAAAATCAACACCCAGGCCAAACTGCTGGACCTAGAGACACCAAATTCGGGGAGAGTGCTCCTACCGTGGTGTAGGTGCTTGCTAAGAAGGGATTTTTGAAAATTAGACCCCTAAGTGGGTCAAAAGGGGGAAAATGTACTCCCCCCATTGATTCCTATGCAGCTGCCAGGCAGCTGCCTCTCTGCACCCCCCACTCTCTGATTGGTCAGCTGCAGAGCTCAGTGTTCTAAGGTAAAAAAACCCAACCCAACAGTTACAGGGGACTGCAGAGAGTTAATGACAGTTGAGAAAATCAAAAGTGGCCAACAACCACCTGTGAGGTGAAGCAAAGCTGATGGCATCCAACACACTCCCCCCACCTCCTACACCTAATAGGCAGTTGTCTGTCAGGTGCAGCCCTACCTCCACAGTGGCTTCTAATACTCCTCCCCCCTCCCCCTCCTACACTGGACGGGCAGCTGCATGATGCAGAGATTCAACAGATGTGACATTCCCAAGCATTGCATCTTCCATGCTGGACAAAACCTGTCTGGGAAATAACTGCTGCACAGCTGTTAAAGGGACAGAGCCTCTTCTGGAACAAGTTGGTGAAAGCCCTAACCTAATGTGTTGTTTTTAGTTACTGTCCAACAATTCAAGGCTCATGGGGCACTTCACAAAATGAATGGAAAGAGTCTATTCCAGAATTCACCTGCTTAGTGCTAAATAAGATGTGACAGCATCCTCATGGCTGCTGTGAGGATGCTGCCACCATTTTAAAGCCATTTTAAAATGCCATGAGGTTCTGATCCTGATGGGGCCTACAGCATGGCATTATTGTTCCCCCCCCCATCCCATGTTTCTTCAGGTGCCAAAACAGCTGCAGAGGACTTGTCCTTCCCCTGAAACCACCAAGATGCTGCTCTTACCTCAAGTTTGGCCCTTTAAAACACTCCTGAATAATGTTATGTTAGAAAACACCTCATCTTATTTATTTATTATTTTATTTCATTTATATCCCGCCCTTCCCGCACGCGGGCTCAGGGGGGCTTACAAGACACAAAAGTGTAATCCAATACCACAAGTTAAAACAATTAAGGCACACAGTGCAATAAAATACAGGTTAAAACAATTTAAGCAAAGTGGACAGCTCACAGGATCCATCGCGACTAACATACTCACTCCCTATTGCACATCATATTTGGGATCAACAAGGGGGATGCCATGGGCCATGATGTTCAGGTGGCCAGTCAGTCCAACCCGGTGGAGCTGCTCTGCAGTCACACGTTGGTAATAGTGGCGGTGGCGGCTCCTACTCGAAGGCCTGGCGGAAG
>NW_015162494.1:485858-501999 GCF_001447785.1 Gekko japonicus
CATGTTAGGCCACACACCCCTAATGTAGCCAATCCTAATGAGTTTCTGCTGTTGGGTGTGGCCTGTTATGCTAATGAGTTCCTGCTGGGCGTGGCCAACTTGGGAGCCAGCCGGAACTCCGTTCCTGTGCGTTCCTGCCCAAAAATAGCCCTGGACAAGGAATTAATAGTATATGGGGAACCAGAATCCGCTAGCATCCTGATCTCATGGTCATTGACACTAGGGTAACACTGAGAATGAGGTCAGAAGGATCAGTATCTGTCTTGTCCTCAGTGGCTATTTCTGATACACTGTTAACTGCAGACTTACAGAATCTAGCAAAATGGTCTTTTTTATTGCACTTCTTGCATGTTACTGTCCTTGCAGGGCATCCAGTAAAATCTGCTTTGTGGCTAGGATTACTGCACCAATAGCAATGATAGGCACACTGTGGTTGCAAAGGAGATGTATTAGCTGGTGTTTTCTCTGAAGACCTGTTGTGTACATTTCTGTTCTGTACAGCCTCTGACCATCCACTAGCCCAGGGTTTATTGATTTGGGAGGACAATGATTTAGCACAGTGGACAGCAGTTTCTACCCTTCGAACAATTTCTATGGATTTTCCCAAAGTGGGGCCCTTTGTCATGTGAAGTTTTTTTCTTGGATTTTAGAATTACTTCTCTTCACGACCACTTGGTCCCTGATTATCTCATCTGTAAAATGAGCAGATTCATGAGCCACACGTAATTCACGCAGCGTTGTTATGCATTGATCAATGGGCCCATGTGGCAACTCTGAGTGTGAAAAGAACTTGTTCTGATACAATGTTTAACACTGGGTTAAAATCATCATCTAGAGCATGAATGGCATTGTCATATGGAGTAGACTCTTGTGGTAATTCAGTGACTGGAGGAAGATGCATGAAGATTTTCTGTCCTTCAGGACCCAGGCAATGTAGATGGGTAGTTCTTGGCTGTCCAGAATTAAGTCATAGGAGGAGATATTTTAGCTGAAGATGTTAATATATGACTGGAGTCCTTTCTTTGAAGGAAAGTTAATCTAATGAAAGATTTTATCTCAAAATGTACGTTGATTAATTGTAGAGCCATTTTGATCAATGATTGGATAGCCCCATTTTTAGGTGGATCTGGTTCTCTCTGAGGTTGCCATTGCTTTCCAGTGAGCACACTGATGAAATCAGGCATGGGTACTTCTGCTACTTCTTTGCAGGCTCTTAGTTTCTTGTGGAGATGGCCTGTAACTCCATTTCTGCATGGCTGGCAGAGAGAAGCTGGCCTCAGAACCAAGATGAAAGGAGAAAGAAAGAGAAGAGCCAATCAAAATGGAGTCTTAAAGACCACACTGCCTTCTCACACCTCTTGGGCATTATAGGGAGTAGCCATCCATTCTCAGACAGAGACTTCACCACTCTAATGTCCTTTAGTACCCTTTAGTGCATTACTTCAGAAGTACTTTGGTTGGACAAACACATCTTCTAAAGATAATTTTCTGCTTCTACACAGTAGAAAATAGCAAGAGTCCTGAAGTACCTTAAAGACTAACATCATTTGTGGCAGATATCGGAAGACATCTGAAGAAGTAAGCAGTGATCCACGAAAGCGCATGCCCTGCCACACATTTTATTAGTCTTTAAGATGCTACTGGCTTTAAGATTCTACTGCTGCAGGCAGTAGATCTACTTTTACACAGATTGTGTTTTTTGTCTTTCCTAGTAGTGTTACCTTAAAGAGCAGAATTGCTTTATATTAGTAAATCCAATATTTGGTTTTAATGAGTGTTTTTGGAGTTTAGATTCCCTACATATTTTATAAATAGGCATAAATATAGTACACGTTAATTAGGAGTATGCATATTGCAATTTTGTAAATGGCTCAGCTTGAAAAGGCGGAAGTAAACACATGTTAACTAGGACTCAAATTCTCTTGGTATCACTCTTTTCCGTGTTGTGGGTGAAGGCCCTCTGCTGCAACGGTAATTACAGCTTGAAAGAAATCTGGCTTTCAGTGTGGCAACTCCAAGTGTTTCATTTTTGTCATGATACTTCTTGAGGGCCTTGATACAAAATTTGGGGTACACAATTCAGGACTGGGTGACTTTTGGGGTACAAGGAAAGAGACAAGGCACTGCTAGTGGGTTGGTTCTTCTTTTCCTCTGACCAGCTCTGAGTTTCCTTACTCAGGATATCCAAACAGCAGGCCAGAGGAGGCTTTGGTATAGCAGAGTTGCCCTGGTTCCCTTAACATGTGCTCAATAATTAGATTTTGAGGTGTTCCTGTTCTGCTGCGTACTCTTGAAGTTCTTTTGCCATGCTCATCATGCCTCACATGGCCACTTTCATGTATTACACCCTGCAGACCTGACCGGATCTTTTCCTTTTGGATTTTACTGGAACTTTTGCTAAGCTGCTCACTTGGCCCTTGCAAGTTCCCCTCAGGCCAATCCAAGCTTCCTGATTGGTCCAGGTCTGAAGACTATCAGGTACCCAGACACTTAGAGGAACCTCCCCATTCAGAGTGTGTAATCTAACTCACCACTTTCCTCATGGGCTTCTTGAACTCTTCCTCTCCCTCCAGCTTCTGTTTTGAGTTTGCACATTATGCATTCAGTGTGTAGGCTTTGGGAATATTTACCTTATCAAGCGCATCTAGAGCTTGGTGCTGATTACATTAGTGTTCACTATTACTCTGATTGTGTGAGTATATTTTCTTAACTATTTATATAAAATGGTCAATTTTTCAATATCCCCAGATCAGTGCTCTATTTCAGCTTGCCTGGGAGTTTTGTCTTTTTGTTTAAACAATTCTTGAGAGCTGTGTGCATGTGTGATGCTTCCCCTTGTGCCAGGTGTTAAAATCTAAAGTGCCGTTCCTTTAGAACCAGAGTGAGAGAGATGGCAGAAGAGAGGCTTCTTGCTTATGCATGGCTTCCATGGAATTTAAACCCAGTTAAGCAACGGGCCTTATTCAGATGGATACATGAACACTGAGTCTGACCATTGGTCTATGGATCCCAGGGAAGTGGCTCCCACTGCTTATGTAACATATGAATCAGCATTGTAAGAAGAACTCATTTGCCACATGCTTCATGTGCCACTCCAGAGCTTCTAAATGTAGACATGTAGTTGCATTAGATTAAATGAAAAGTAGATTGAAGCAACCCACATTTCATCCCACTCAAAGAGTCAAAAGAATCAATCCTGAGAGCACATCGGTTCATGCAGGGGGAAATCCCCCATGGCTTTGTGATAGAAAATTATTTTTTTCCAGAACCATCTATGTATTGTAATACAAAACTCAGTCAGCCTTTGCATGAACTGCTAAAGGGCTATATCACAAAGGTACCTTCATTATTAATTCCAGTTATGCATAGTAATTAGGAGCTGCAGTGGCTCAAGTGGTTAAGACGTTGAACTGGAGGCTGTGGAAGATTGGTAGTTCAGCAGTTTGAGACCCGAGTGAGCCGCAAGACGGAGTGAGTTCCCGTCTCTAGTTCTAGCTCCTGCCAACCTAGCAGTTCGAAAGCAAGAAATTGTAAGTAGATAAATAGGTACCACTTCAGTGGGAAGGTAACACCGTTGCTTGCACCTTGGTGTTTAGTCATGACGGCCACATGACCATGGAAATGTCTTTGGACAGCGCTGGCTCTTCAGCTTTGAAACGGAGATGAGCACCGCAACCCTAGAGTCGGATTCGACTGACTTTCGAGCAAGGGAACCTTTACCTTTATGCATAGTAATTATTGGTACTAGCTATGTGACACTCCTATCCCCATGGAGACTGGTGTCTCAAGCCTGCTGTTGTGGACAGCACATTGAGATATTTTAATAGGATCTACTGTTTAAATGTTTTTCATTGGGATTTTCTATTTTTATGGTTTTATTGTTCTGTTTATTGGTTGTATTGGAAACCATTCTATGGGCATTTCTGCAGAGACCATGTTATATACATATTTAAAATAAATAGAAGGAGATATCAGATAGACAGCACAATCCGGGGTGGGTGGGAAGAGTGCTGAAGGAGCCAACTGTCCTTTGCATTAGCGTATATCTGAGGCATGCCCGTGTAAAGGCCAGTTATGATGGTGCAGGCCCCCAGCCCCACCGCATTGCTCTTGGGTGCAGGCAGAGGGCTGTGGCAGCTGCCCATTGGCACAACTGAGGCGTAGACCCCTGCACTGGCATGGTTGTGGGTGGTTCAGGTGGCATGGCCAGAAGTAGTTGGCTCCCTGAGATCTTTCAGCCTGGGAACACCCCGTGCCAGAGGTGGAGAGTTACGCCAACAAAAATCGTGGAGTGGCCCATAGGCGCCAGTTGAACTGAACACTCAAGTCATCCCCCCGTCACTGCAGCCTTGCCAATTAGGCTCGGAGGAGCTCTGGATGTTAACTACAGGCCCAGTCAATCACCTCCCTCTCCGGGGAAGCCAAGCCCCTTACCCAGCACCCAAGCACAGCCCCCTCCCCTACAAAAACTTCAGCCAGATGATCTTACAACTCGGTAGTTAGGGCTCACGGCATGGGACTCTGTCTCAGAACTCCCTGCCATGTGGGCTTAGAGCAAGCAGCAAGGCACTTTGGTGGTAGGAAAAGCACAGAGAGGGCACTTAGCAATACAGGGTGAGCACTTAGCACTAACACCCAAGGAGGAGAGCAAAGTCCATATTTCCACCCCCCCAAAAAAACACAATTTATTAGGATATATTAAGAGGTCAAACATACATCATACTACTAATTGTTATACATCCTTTTCTCCTATTTCCCCACCCCTTTTGACTTCCCACAGTGCTCCAACCTCCAGCCCACATCTTAAATTCTCTCCTTTTCCCCCTTACTTGTTAATCATATTCTACAGGTAACATATCTTTTAACTATTATTCTTATACATTTATCCTTCTTCTAATATCATTCTTTTTTCAATAGTTATCAAAGCAAATTAAGTTGTTCTTTACATCCCAATATTTTTCTAAATATTCTTTAAAGTCTATCCAGTCTGCAAAAAATTCTTCTGCTTCCAGATTTTTAAGCTTTCTTGTCATTTTGTCCATTTCCACCATAAAAAGTAATTTCTTTATCCACTCCCCAATTTCGGGGAGTTCTTTATCCACTCCCCAATTTCGGAAGGAGAGCAAAGTCCATACTCTGTGGCTGACCTTTCCCATTTCAGAACCCTAAGAGGTACCCCCACCTTTGGAGGCAACCACACACTGACAGGTAAGCAAGGGCCAGGATCCCAAACCTGCTCCCCCTCCCCCTCTCTTGAGACTGGGTGCCATGACAGCGCCTCCTGCACTCAAGCCCCACATTGAGTTTGTGCAGGGATGACACAAGCCACGGCCACACAGTACCATGGCCCCAGACATGCCGTGGAAAAAGATCCCAGGAATGTCTCCCGGGAGATCTCGAGTGGGAGGGGGATTTGCCTGTTTCCCACCCTCGGCAGAGGATAGGGCATGTCTGTGGGGTTTTTTGGGGGGCGGGGTCTGGCAGCTGCTCCACTGTACATGGTGAACCAGCTTGCCCTGCGATGCTTTAACTAATTCCCTTGCAGAATCAGAGCCTTGAGCAGCAGCTGCAGGTGCTGCTCTGGATGTATCACCAGCAATCCATGAGCACTTCAACTCAGGACAGGCGACTATAATTTGGATGGTACCACCATGTGCCACAACAGGGGTTGGTGGCAAAGCCCCCCCCCTCCCAGCATTCACAGTCTCGGTCAGGACAACACATCCATGGCTGAGCCCGCTTGCCAGGGCTGGACGTATCTCTGTTTTACTTTCCAGCAGGTGGAGATTCAGCAGGGAGACTTGTGGGTGTGGCAAGTCCCACCTCCCCCCACTCTGCTCAGTTTGTGGTTCCAGCCCTCCCCTTGCAGTAAAGCATAGCACCCCGCCAGCCCTTTCATGTTCCACCTGCAATGCCATCCCAGGGAGGAAGCAAATAGAGTCTTCACACCCTGACAGCCCATCTGTCCCCCCCCCCCGGGCTTTCTGATGACATGTCTAAGAGGGAGGGCTCTTGAGTGCCTTGGGCGGCTGTGGATGGGTGTCTGGGTCCCACTGGTCATAGTCATCTGCCAAATGTAGCAGGGGCCCCGCGGCACCTCCAAAGCTGACTTAACGTAAGGTTCCCTCCCTCACCTTGCAGGCTTCTGTGTGAAGGGGGAGGGGCTGGAGGGTGGTCTGCGGGAATGAGCCGGCTTGGTGGGGGTGGTTAGAGGATCTGGGAGACCCAGATTCCATTCCCCACTTGTTCCATGGAGCTTAGGTGGGTGGCCTTGGGCCAGAGGCACACCCTCAACCTAACCAACCTCACAGGGTTGTTGTGATTGTAAAATGGAGGAGAGGGGAATGATGTCAGCCACTTGGGGGAGAATATTTGGAAATGAATTGAATGAATGAATGAAGTTCATAACTGTGTGTCTGCTCCAGAAAGGGGGGGGGGCTTCTATCACCCTGGGGGAAGACATCTGTGAAGGTAACACTGAGGGGGCAGGGGATAACATTAGAACATAAGAACATAAGCCAATGTTGGATCAGGCCAACACTCTGTCACACAGTGCAAAAATATTAGGTGGCATCAGGAGGTCCACCAATGGAGCCTGAACATTAGAAGCCCTCCCACTGTTGACCCCCCCCCCCAAGCACCAAGAAGACAGAGCATCACTTGCCCCAGAGCCCCTATCTATACTTAAGGGTCCTGGAATCAATGGCTGGGAGGGAGTTAATGCAGTCAGATAGACTCAGTAGTTTTGGAGGGGTTGGGGTTGGGGGTATGTCCATTAGACATACTGGCGTGCAGGAATGACAAATGGCTTGGATGGTTTCCATTGCAACATGTCACAACTACATCAGTACACATGGAAGTATTGATGAATGCAGAATGGATTTGGAACAACAGCCTCTGGGCACTGATTGCTCTGGAACTGGAATGACAGATCCCGGAGTGAATGATGGTCATTCCAGTCCACAGGCACCTCTGCTGCATTGAGGAGGGGATTGTGGGATCTGAGAGTGCTGCTGCATGCCCCTACATCTGAACCCACCCTGGTGGCCCCTTCTCTGCCACTGGCAGGGTAGTGCAGCCATTGGCAATGGACAGCTCAAACCCTTTCCCCACTGCTGACAGGAGTTGGTCGCTTTAAATGGTTGGGGGCAGGGGTCCCTGTTTGGTTTTGATAGCAAAATAGCTTCGGTTGCCCTGGTAGACCAACGTATTTTAAGAAGTTGCTTCTTCTGAGTTGGGACTATCTGTACACTTAGATCACATACTGAGAGACCCCCTTCTGTGTTCCCCTTTCCAATCAGGGACTTTAGTGGCTGTGCTTGACCATGTGAGACAACCTTTTCAGTGGTAGCACTGAGGCTGTGGAACTCCCTCCCCAAGGAGGACCATATCATTTTAGCCTTTAGGTACTGGGTAGAAACAATTAGGGGTATGCAATTTTTTTTCTTGGTAGTTTTCAGTTTCGGTCTATTGGCCCCCCAAAAAATTCAGGATTCACAAGAAATCTTAGATCCCAATACTGGTAAAATATTTGGATCTGAGGTTTTTAGAAAATCCCAAATTTGGGGGGTCTTATAGACCTGAGAAGAAAAGGAGGGGGAAACAGTGGTGGCAAAGCTGCAAAAAAACAGTTCAGAGGTAGAAGCTGATTGCTCCCACCTCTCTGCTGTCTTTCGTGCTTTCTTTTTGTTAAGATTTTTTTAAAGACAACCATAACATAAAATGAGGGTATCCAAATACCTCTTTAAATTTCTTGTCTACAAAACTCATACCTTAACAATTGTTAAATCTGTATATTTCACCTTGTGCCATTGTATAAATCTCTTGCAAATAGGTAAAAAATAAAGTTTTTATATTCTTAAAAAAACACTGAGAGTCTGTATATTTTATTTAGTGTACTCTTCAAACCATGTATATAATCTTGCCCATGTGTTTTCAAAGATTGTCTCTGGTTGTCCTTTCAAAGTTAGAGTCAATGTGTCCATCTCAGCAGTTTCCAAAATTTTGTTTACAATTTCTTCTCTCAAAGGTACTTCTTTTCTTCTCCAATATTTGGCATATAGTATTCTCACTGCTGTTATTACACGTATTATGAGATTGGAGTAATGTTTTTTACAATCCTCTGGTAAAATATTCAATAAAAATATTTCTGGAACAAAGGGTATAGTACTTTTAAAGATTTTTTGTAATATTTAATGGATCCAAACCCAGTATTTTTGCATTTTATCACATAGCCACCACATATGGTAAAAGGACCCAGCATTATTTTGACATTTCCAACATACATTTCATACATTAGGATAGATCTTTGCCAGTTTATCAGGGGTAATATACCATCTATAGAACATTTTATAAATGTGCTTTCTTCTTTTATAAATGTGCTTTCTTCTATACCATCTATAGAACATTTTATAAATGTGCTTTCTTCTGCAGTCCCTTTAAACAGGGTGCATTTAAAGGGACTGCAGAAGAGGGCCTGAAACACAGCTGAGCCAGCGGGGAGCAATCTCCCCTCTGGTCAGTTGTTTGGGGCTCTCTTTTGCAGCCTCTTTAAATGGGACTGCTCAAGAGAGCCCAGAACAGCTAAGCCCATGGAGAGCAGTCTTCCTGCCAACCCAGAACAGCTGAACCCACAGGAAGCAGTCTCTCCACCAGCTCAGCTGTTTTTCAGGCTATCTTCTGCAGTCCCTTTAAATGCACCTTGTTTAAAGGGACTGGTGGGCTGATTTCGCACTAGAGCTGCCTCGATGTTGCGCCGCCGTTTGCCCCAATACTATTGGTCAATTTCACACCCGAAGCCGCGGGGCTGCATTTGACCTGTGGCTTCGCCGGATTTCCTCCGCAGTTTTGTGATCCTCAAAAAACAGGGTTACGGAACTGCGGGAGAAATCGGGCGAAGCCGCGAGTCAAAATGCAGCCCCGCAGCTTCGGGTGTGAAATTGACCAATAGTATCGGGGCAAACGGCGGCACAACATCGAGGCAGCTCTAATGAGAAATCAGCCCAGAAGATAGCCCGAAAAATATCTCAGTCAAAATGCAGCCCCGCAGCTTCGGGTGTGAAATTGACCAATAGTATCGGGGCAAACGGCGGCACAACATCGAGGCAGCTCTAGTGCGAAGTCAGCCCAGAAGAAAGCCCGAAAAATATCTCAGTGGTGGGAGCAATCTGCCTCTGCCTCTCAACTGTTTTTTGGGCTTTGCCAATCTTCCCGAATATATCTGGGATTTTTTTGGGATTCCCCCCTTCCTTGGTTTTCCCAAAAAATCCTGGATACCTTTGGGATCCTAAAATACACCCCAAATATTGATATATACCCGATAATTTGTCTGGGGTAGATCTGAATGCACACTCCTGGAAACAAACATTTCAGAGGGCTTTTGAAAAATCTGATGTTCTCTGTTGCAAACTGGGTCTAACCTTTGAAGCTCTCCTTTGCTGCATAAACTCTCTCTAATTTCTTTAATTATTGCTAGCTGTTTGTGGTTTCTTTAAAATATATCCTTTCTTTAAAATATATCCTATCCACTGATGTGAGCTGCCCTCTCTGCACATTACCTGGGAGAAGAATGCTTGCCTTGCCCCCATGGGAGGGGAGCATTCAATCGAAGGGGAGTGGCTCTAGAGGGCACTTAATACACCGTCTTCTTCAGTGATAGACTCAGCCTACCTTGTCAGTCCCACCTTTCACCAGGCATAGTGGCGAGTCAACGGGAAGCAGAATGTGGCTACTGGCTTTTGAGCCCCATTGGCCAGGCGGCTTCACTCTAACACTTTCATGACAGCTAGTTCTGGCAGCCCAAAAGAGGCCACCCCCAGCCTCTCTTCCCCACAGCATTTTAATGTGTCAGAAGCAATGTTCCCTCTAAGCTGTGGAGTCTTGTGAGCAAAAATCCTACTTGGTGAGCTACCGGCATTAAAGTTGTGAGCCGGCAATTTGGCTACTGCATAAATTCATTTGCTCTGGAGCCATCCTTCCTGAGCCAAGACAAAAATGTGTGAGCCAGAGGCTAAAAAACCTGTGAGCTAGCTCACACTGACTCAGCCTAGAGGGAACACTGGTCAGAAGTTTGACTGAGTTGTGTTGCAGTTCTGTCAACAAAACTGTGGCCTTCTTAAATTCAAGTTGTGTGTTGTGTGTTGTGTGTCCCTTCTCAGGTGCAGAGGCCATGGGGGAGGCAGGATGTCATGTGTTCAAGAGCTCCCTGTGGGAATTAGAGCCCACCCAGTCCTCAACTCTCAAGCAAGCCATGCTGGACTTCAATGATGAGTTTGCTTGACTCGAAGCATTGCACATGACTGCAACAAACAAATGACCCATTTTTCGGAATATATAAAAAAAGAAAAAGGAAGCAGCTGACAAATGTTTTCAAGACTCATTTGTGCTATGCTATACTTTGGAAGCTAGCCTAGCTGGTTTATAATGTCAGCCTACTTCATCAGATGACTGGAGCAGACGTTTGTTTGATCAGGTGACATTTGTTTGATAGAAAGAATGAAGCGGGTGCATTCTGTTCCTGATTACACTTGTCCATCTTGCGTGGTTCCCTAATGGGCTGATAGGGGAAGGAGGTCAATAGGGGAGGTAGGGAGAAAAGAGAGATAAGGCATAGGCAGACGTGAAATCGACAGGGTCAGTAAAAGCGGAGAGGCATGAGCCTGATATGGAAAGTGAGAATATCACAGGGCAGGTGTTAAGGGGAAAATAATATGGTCAGAGAAGAGAAAGGAAAACAATCCTCCTTGCTTCACTTTGTGTAACCTGGAGTGATGTTACATTCTGATCTTGGACAGATGGAAATTAGGCAGTGCAGTGGTGATACTTGCACCTCACCTGGCATGATAAGGACATCAAAGACACCTCAGGGGTGAAGTGTACAGACAGGTGTTCCGAGTACTACCTTTATGTTAGCTTGGCCATCTAAATTATTTGTAGGGTTCTGTTGGCGTAAGAGCCCTCATCTATTGAAGCTCAGAAACTTTGTTGATTGCTCTGGTTTGGATCTAGACTAATTTTTCCATAGGTGCAAGGACTTCTACTAGAAGAACATAATTTCCCCACCTTCTTCCTCCCATGGTCACAGAAAGGGGAGACATGAAAACTGTACTCCACTGGCAAAAGTTTTTGTGCCCACAAAATATTAGTCTGCATCCAAGCCAAGATTAAGAAATATCGTTGCGTAGATTTTTGGCCAGCCATGTAATGAGCTGCCACAGGAAATGAGTTAATTTTTATTTGTAACAATCAGCTGTTTCAATAATTTCATCTTTGAAAACAACCTTTTTCCAGGCATTTCCTGTTGTGCCCCTTGCATCCAAAATCCAAAGGCCCCACTCAACTAGGGTGCAAACTGTGGCATATAGAACTACCCTCACGCACAAGGCTCTTTAGGGCTGCCAGCCTTAAAGATTAATGGCAATTGTGTACCTTTAACCACAGCTTGCTGCTTCTTTCCCATGAATAGCCCTTTCTGTACAAGTGAATTCTAGCCTGCCATTCTGCTTTGATCTCCTTATGACTACTTCAGTGATGAAAAAATGAGGTGCTGCCTCTGGATGATGTGACTGAAGCCGCTTCAGGATCTAATTTGTATCTGTCTGTCTGGCACAACATCTTAGACTGTATAAAGCCAAACAAAAATAGCTAGCTAGGTAGTATTTTAAAAGCCTTCTAAATAATGTCTATTTATACAAACAGTAAATTAATGTTTACCGGAAAATGTCTCATGGGAATGTACTTTTTTCAGTATCACTTCTGTGAGCATGGTGCGTTTTTGTGTCATAAGAATGATGCCCAGATGAAGCTTTACCCTGAGAAAACCACTAGTTTTCTAGTGGAAATCAGTTACTTTATTAGACGTCTGGGAGGAAGAGAGACTGCTGCTCCATCCCACCACTCAAAGAGGTAGGGGATGGGGCAGTTGAGTGTTGGCAGCCCTGTACCAAAGGAGCATTTGGGGGTGGAGCCTGGAAAGGGGGAATGTTGCTGATGCCATGGCATCACTTCCACGTGATCACCTGGAAGTGACATCACAGCATCTGCAACAATGGAGGAATCCCCTAAATGTCTACGGCAGAAGAAGAAGAGATTGGATTTATACCCCGCCCTTCACTATCCAAAGGTGTCTCAGAGTGGCTTATAAACTCCTTTCCCTTCCCCTCTCCACAACAGACACCCTGTGAGGTAGGTGGGGCTGAGAGAGCTCTTGACAGAAACTGCTTTTTTTCAAGGACAGCTCTTATCAGAACTACGGCTTGCCCAAGGTCATCCAGCCAGGTGCAAGTGGAGGAGTGGGGAATCAAACCCAGTTCTCCCAGATTAGAGTCCACATACTTAACGGTAAAGACCATAGAGATTAGGGGCAATTCCTAGAGCATCATTAACACTGGGATGACGCCCCTCATTTTTTCTTCTGGTTTTCATTGAGCAAATACTTGAACAAAGGCTTAAAAGGCCCAGCAGGACCGCCTTCCCCTTCTTGGTTCTCTGTCAGCCACAATGTCAGAGAAGTTCAGCAGATGCGTGTGACCTCATGCTGCAGGGGTAAAAAAAAATAAAGAACTGTACCTTCTCAAAATCCTCCTCCAGTACAAAAACTGAGGCACAAATTGCACAGTACAGCAAAGACAGTGTGTTGAATGCCAAGGAAGGTGCCTCTTTGTGCAATAGTCCTTCTGCAAATGGAAATGCTGGAATAATTCCTTGTTATCTGCTGGCATTATGCAAAAGATTAAATTACGTCATGTGAACTGTCTGTCCATTCCATTGCTCCATGTGCACATTGTTATTTTGTTAAAAATTATGTTTAAAGAGTTACACGCTGTTGCAACCATTGTACCAATGTGTGCTCAAGCAGAACTGCACTAACAGTGCAATCCAAAGCACACTCTCTTGGGAGTAAGCGCCACTGAATTGACCTCAGTAGACTTGTTTAGGATGGTACTGTAAGAACACTTTCCCCTCTGCTCATGCATTGCTGGATTAAACCCACTACAGGATGACTCTTTTACCAGAAGTGGCCTCTGAAAAAAATGAAAGAGCACTTAATGAGCTGTGGTGGGTGCCTCCCAGAAATCTGAGGCTCCATGTTGAATAGTAAAAAGGAAGGGGGGGGAGTTAAACCCTTGTCCTTAACCCTTTCAGTGCCAGTCATTTCACTCCCTCCAAAGCTTCTGAACAGGGCTCATTGGAGCAGTTAAACAGCAAGTAACAAAAGACCACCAAATGAGAAGAGAGCACTCATTGGAGAAGACCCTGATGCTGGGAAAGATTGAAGGTAATAGTAGAAGGGGATGGCAAAGGATGAGATGGTTAGACATGAAATTGAGCAAACTCCAGAGGATGGCAGAAGACAGGAGGGCCTGGTGTGATGTGGTCCATGGGGTCGCGAAGAGTCGAACTCAACTGTGCGACTGAACAACAACAAAAAAACCCCAAAGAGTTAAGTGCCTTCTCCCCTTTGCCACATAGCATGTAGTTCAGTCCTCAGATCCTAGTTTATCAGTTTTTTTATATCACCATCAAGGTAATCTGGAAGGTAGCTATCAATGATGCCAAGTGAAATGAAGAGTAAGTAATGAAGCAAGAAGGATCCCAGTCAAGCAGCAGCTCTTGGTGCCTGCCCTGGTGTGTAGCTTTCACACATCTTTCACCTGCCCCCTTCTATCTGGGTCTAGTAATCTCTTGTGGGTACAGCAGGGGCTCTGGTGCATACACACATCTGCTACACTTTCTATCTGAAAAAGTTTGCCTAATAAGTTTTGCCTTCTAGATGACAGTCTAGTGGACAATATGATGGTAATTACTTGATTTCATGGCTGTTTGGATTGCTTCCACCCAGGGGTCATTTCGTAGAAAAAGAGGTCCAGGGGTTCATTAGCATAACTCATTAGCATAACTTATTTGCATATGCCACACACCCTGACATCACTGGAAGTGTGTCAGAAGGCAACCCCCACTGCTCAGGCTCCACTGGACTGTTTTGGATTGCTAGCTATCTGCCCTCACAGAGGAGGGAGAGCTTGTACCTGAATAAAAAACTTGGTCTTAAAGCTGCCACTGGATTGTTTTGGATTGCTATCTATGGGGAGGGGGGAATGCACAGATCTGTGCAGGAAGGAAGGAAGGAAGGAAGGAAGGAAGGAAGGAAGGAAGGAAGGAAGGAAGGAGGGAGGGAGGGAAAGAAAGAGAAGGAAAGAGGGAAAGAAAGAGGGAGAGAAGGAAATAGGGAGGGAAAGGGAAGGAAGGAGAGAATGAAGGAAGGGAAGAAAGAAAGAAAAAGAAAGAAAGAAAGAAAGAAAGAGGGAGAGAAAGAGGGAGAGAAGGAAAGGAGGAAAAGAAAGAAAGAGAGAAGGGGAAAAGGACAGAAAGAAAGAGAGAGAGAAGGAAAGAAGGAGAAAAGAGGGAAGGAAAAAAGAGATAGTAGAGAGAAGGAAAGAAGGAAGGAAAGGGAATAGAAAGAGAGAAGGAAGGAAGAAAAGAGAACATCACGGTGCGGGTGGGGGGGGGGGCTCTGCAATTTATCTGGCTGCTTCTTGCTCCCTGTGGCCCAGGGCTGCTGGGGGCAGGGGGCAGGGGGCAGGGCTTCTTGCATGTGCCCGCCCCCTGGGCTCTTTACTGCCGGAGCTCTGCCCCTGTGCGCTCCTTGAGGAAATGACCCCTGGTTCCACGCATTCTTGCTTGTCATTTAACCATAACATCAAGTGATGAGTTACATATGGGAATGGACCAACACAAGGAATCATCTCTGACCGAACTTACAGGTAATGTGATATGGTCAAACACAGTAGTGTTCAGTGAGGTTAAATGCAATAGTATTTACTAATCTTCTTGAGTATTGTTGTGTGGATTAAGCAAATGAAGAAAAAGAAGAAGATTGGATTTATACCCCGCCCTTCACTTGGAGTCTCAGAGCGGCTTACAAACTCCTCTCCCTTCCCCTCCCCACAACAGACACCCTGTGAGGTGGGTGGGGCTGAGAGAACTCTGACACAAACTGCTCTTTCAGGAACAGCTGTGCCAGAGCTTGTGACTGACCCAAGATCACATAGCAGGTGCAAGTGGAGGAGTGGGGAATCAAACCCGGTTCTCCCAGATCAGAGTCTGCACACTTAACCACTACACCAAACTGCACACTTAACCACTACACCAAACTGACACATCCACTAGTATATAGGCAAGTCTGAACTGCCTCCAAATGATGTGAAAACTAGGGAGCCCAAAGCACACTATCTAGTGGACTATGGTAGCCCTTTTACAGAGAAATGGTGCAACACAGTAGAACGGCTGAAATTGTAAGACCTGGATTCAAATCCCTGCTCAACTATGAAGCTTAACAGGCTTGACCTGCTTTACACATCTGTTGTAAGGATACACAGAATAAACTGTAAGTACATCACATCAAGCAGCTTGCTGGAATGCTGCTGCTGTGCCTGGCCCGGCCTCGACCTGCACTAAAGCTGGTGGCCATGGCCACTGGCCGCCACTGCCTGCCACTGCCTGCCACCCACTGCTCATTTGAGGAAGAGGAGCCACACTTGACCTGCTCCACTTCACACCCACCGCTGCTGCTTCAGGTACCCGCCGCCACTGCCATGTCAAAATAAAAGCCCGCTCCCGCCGGCTCCCAGTTCCGGTTCGCCATGACCTACCAGTGGCCTGTCGGGGACCAGCTGGGTGGCCACCAGCAGGCCTGGGGGCCTGGGTGGTGAGAGAAGAGCCGAGTGACTGGATGCGTGCTGGGCACAGTCCGGATGTGGCACACACTGGCCAGAGCGCCCTGGCAACCTGCAGGGAGGAGCTGCGCCTTGGGGGGGGGGAACTACTACTCCATCTTTCTAGAGGTCGTTGTATTAGTTTTACGAGGGGCCTCCCTGCTAGCAATACATAAATCAGTGTATTAATGTTGTTATATCTACAGTACCACACTACATTAATGGTTGCTGAACAGATTTAGCTTTGCTGTCTTAAGTAAACCAGGACAGTTTATTTGATAACGTTGTTAGGAAGCATAATAAAATGACCTAATAAGAGCTACCAAGGGAAAGGCTATTTTTATTCTCTACCTTTTTTAATTGGCTTGCTTTCTTTTATATTTTGGGCTCATTTCAGAGACTAAGACCAAATTATTTTTTACACATAC